>NC_050446.1:125446930-125571972 GCF_903995425.1 Onychomys torridus
CCTGGTGATCTGGGTTCGATTCTGGTGCTTACATGCTGGAAGGAGAGAGTAGGCTACCACAAATTGTCCTCTGACCTCCACATGCAGGGTGTGGCCCCACACATGCACATGCCCCCTGTGGTGCACACACATAAAGCACACTGTGGTTTACACACATACATGCACACTGTGGCCCCCATACACGTACACTATGGCACCCATACATGCACACATAATACACACTGTGGTATACATGCATGCACACTGTGGCACACACACACACACACACACACACACACACACACGTGCACAGGTACACACGTAATGCACACTAGCCCACATACATGCACATGGACACACATAATCAAATGTAATTTAAAATCTGTAACATAGATTACAGAAGGCAGAGGCTCCCTGTGAAGGTCAGGGGCTGGGGATTGTCCTGTCTCCTGAGCAACCTTGTGAGAGGAAAGCAGAGGTCGGCTCTGGTCTGCATGGGTGGGGTGGGGAGGAGGTGTTCCAAAGGTTCCTTTCTGAGAGGGAAAGTCAGGGACTCTGCCCTTCCGGCTGGGTGACTGCCAGTCCCCTAGACCTGCTGAGGACATGAGCTGCCGAGGGGATGTCAGTCAGTGTTGACAAATGGCTGGGGCTGTCCCGCTGTAGAGAGAATAAAATTAAGAGGTATATGGCTGGCTAGGCACAGAGGTGTCCACAGATTCTAGAGAGCCTCAGATTGGTGCCTTTGTCTCCTGGTATGGAGGGACATGAGACAGCATGGTGACTCACAGCTGGAAGTGCATCCCGAGTGTCAGGAGAGATGCTGGAGTGGGGGACCGTGTGGCTAATGATTACAGCTGCAGCAAGGGCTTCTGGAGGCCATTCTCCACAGCCACATTGGCTGGTGGAGCCACAGCGCCTTCTCACGCCACTGTCCCGTCTCACTGGAGCATCATCGGCACAAAAAAAACGGGCAGGTGAGGCTTGCCTTCTAATTCCAACCGGGCACCCTCAGGCGAGGGTCTTCACATCGTCAGGGTGCGCTATCCACTGAGAGTTTTGTGGGCTTCTGGCACTGTTCCCTTCCACAGAGACCCAGAGGTCACTCTCACCTCAGTGTACAGTGTCCACCTAGACCGCGGGAGGTGACAGGTGACAGGAGCGGGTGACGGTAGACTAAATTGTCCAGGCTGGCCTTGAACTTATGATCCTCCCGCCTCAGCCTCCAGACTGGCTGGAAGACAGGCCTGTGCCAGCCTGACCTCTGTCTTTCTTCATGCGTTTGAAACAAGGTGAAACAAATGAAAACCACTTTCAGCATGGCTGAGGATGGAATTCAGGGCCTTGTGCATAGAATCAATGACGTCTGGAATGAACAGTGAGCTGCGTCCAGCAGGAGGGAGGCAGTGCTCATGGTGGTTACGCCCGTACTTTGGGCTGGGATGTGGCTCAGGTGGTAGTACCTGCCTGGTGAGCATGGTGACTATTGCCTCAAATAATGGTTCAGGTGTTTGTAATGACCCATTCAGTCTTTCGCTCATTAACTCCCTCATTCATTCATCGGTGGCTCGCTCGCTTGCACACTCACTTGCTCACTCATTGACATGCCAGGTCTCTGGGTCCTAGAGACACAATAACAGTGGCAGAAACCTGAGTGTCAGGGGAGCCGAGGCTTCGCAGAGAGAGGGGGCACGAAGATCAACCACAAAACAGATTGATTTGGTATGATAATTTCTCTGGAGTGAAGTAGGCCCGTGGGAAAGAGGTGGTTTGCTTTGGCTGGGGTGGCCGGGGGTGGGGTGGAGGGGTGCTCTGGGTAAAGGTGACTGCCTGGGCTCTGGCTGGATAAGAAGCTGGCCTGAGGGAAGCATTCCAGATGAAGGGATGGCAGATGCAAAGGCCCTGGGCTGGGAAGCTGCTGGGCAACTGTGTTTGAGGGGAGAGGGGAGGAGGGAGGAAGAGGTAAGGGGCAGACGGGGAGGGTCCCCCCTACACTAAGAACAGCACAGGCTGGGATAACAAGCAGTGAAGGAGATGTTCCCGAAAGCGCCTCCATTTTTATCCTCTGGGAGATGCTGGCAGTGTTCAGGAGACACTGTGGGCAGCAAAGTGGGAAGGGCGGGGCTTAGTCAGGAGCCTGGTGTGGCGGCTGCATTGCTGATTCAGGAAAAGGAGAAGAAGCTTCGGAGATCTCTAGCCATAGGACTCTGAACTTGGGCCTCTGTTTCGAACCCTTTCCCGGTCTCCTCTAGTCCCTGGTTAACCGAGTCTCAGTGGTGAGCTCCCCGAGGGCCCAGGGCCACTCAAGGAAAGCCATGTGCTGCAGACTGCAAGTGCCCATGTCCTAATCTTTCACACCAACAGAACCCCAATTTTCAACTGCCTCACACAGATTCTTAGCTTAAAGATTACATTTCCCAGCCTTCCTTGCAGCTAGATGGGTGAAGTGTTGTGTGGGCATTCAGAAATCTCTTTCAAGCAGAGAACACTGCCTCCTCTTTCTAGATCTTTCTTCATCCTGCTGCCAGGGATGATGATGTGATGGTTGGAACTACAGCAGCCATGTAGCACCATGATGCTAAAAGCTGTACTCTCTAGGAAAGGCTGAGCAGAAAGATGGGATGAGCGGGGGCCACGACAACCTTCTAAAGACAACACCCCACCCCTTGGCTGTTTATGTCCAGATGAGTGAGAGAATTACACATTTCTCTCTAGATGTCTCTCAGAAGAATTGACACAATGATGGTTAGCTCAGCAACACCCCGGTAAATGGAGGCTAGGGAGTACTACTTACACATGGGACCTGTCCGCCTCTCTGACTTGTGGTACCACTGAAGCAATAGGTACCCAGTTGCTCAGAGACCTCAGGCAAGACTTGGAGCCCACTGCTGTGAGCACACCTCCAGTCCACAGGACCAAGCAGCATTTGCAGATTTCACCTGTTCCTCCCATCCTTCCCTGACCCCACCTGACTTCACTTTTTCCTGTTGCAAAGGGGAAGTAATGGAGGCTTTGGCGCCTCCTTGTCTGCCTTCCCTGGCCTGGCCCAGAGTTCTTTCCCCTGCAGTTCACACTAGAGGAAATGTCACCTCCTCTGGGAAGTTTAAAGTGATACTCTTCCTGTGGTGTCTGGTGCTTGCTGTCCCACCACCATGGTCCCTGCAGGGGCAAGCTAGGTCTTGTCACTCCTTAGAGTCCCACGGTGGCTTCCTGCTGCTCTCACATACAATCCAAAGCCACAGAGGCTCATGAGGCCTCTCAGATCCCTCCCTTTTATCCACGGTGTCACCTCCTCTGGTGACAACATCTCTTTGCCCCTCTATATGCCAAGCTCCTCTCTCTCTCTCTCTCTCTCTCTCTCTCTCTCTCTCTCTCTCTCTCTCTCTCTCTCTCTCTCACACACACACACACACACACACACACACACACACACACAGCTACACAGCTAACACTAAACAAATAAAATGGCAGGACTTGAGCTCACACACTTGCAGGGCTGCTCTGAGGAGGTGATTCCTAAAAACAAAGGGGCCAGAGAGTTTCCAGGAAAGGATGGCAGCCAGTGCAAAGGTCCTGAGGCTGGGAAGAGATTGATGGGCAAATAGTACGGAGAATGCTGGGGTGGAAGGTGAAGGCTTTCAGAGAGTGAGGCCTTACACACCTGATGAGGTGATTCCGAGAGCCTGGGAGCCACAGAGGCTTCCTTGTCAAGCTAGTAGTCACACA
This sequence comes from Onychomys torridus, assembly GCF_903995425.1. Lineage (NCBI taxonomy): Eukaryota > Metazoa > Chordata > Mammalia > Rodentia > Cricetidae > Onychomys > Onychomys torridus. Next base: position 125,450,633 of record NC_050446.1, read on the forward strand.
CACACACACACACACCCACACCCACACCCACACTCACTCAAGTGCCTACGCACACATTTAAAGACAACCTGTAGAAATGCTGGCCTGAAGCAGTGATCCCAGAGAGGAGGCCATGGCGGGTGTTTGGGAGGGACATGGCCACTGAGAACTCAGAAGCCAAACTCAAGGCATAGGCTGCAGCTGAGGTCTGGCAAATCTCTGATGGGGCAGCTCTGCGGAATGTGGGAGAGAAGAGCCAATCAGTTGCCCCCCAGGTTTTGTCCTGAGCCCCCCCCCCCCCCAGAGTGGCAGCATATGCTGAGACAGGGACAGTGTGATAAGTAGCTTGGGCTGAGGACACCCGCTGAGACCCTGCAGGCAACGGAGCTGTAGGGGCTTCTGAGCAAAAGTGAAGTTACTCCGTCTTTTGGCAAACATTTATGAGGAGGAGAGCTCACCTCTCTCTTTCTCCCAGACAGCTAAGCTCCCTGAGCACCACAGAGCCATGGTGAAGGACCAAGAGACACAGTACCATATCCAGTACACAGCAGGTGCCCAATAAATGCAGACAAAGAAGACAGGGCCATGCTCACAGCCCTGGGTTGAGGGTCTTGAGGCCACTCCAGGATAGGAAGAGTCCAGAGTCGGAGCATGGCCTGTCACACATGCTCTGGTCCCTCTTGGGCACAGTGTCTGCATTAATCTCACTAAACATCGGAAGTGTCGGGGAGCATTATCCCAACTGAGCAGATGCCCTGCTGGCTTTAGCCTGACCTTGACTGGAGGCCGAAGCACTGTGAGGACCGCCACAGCCGAGACCTGCACCTCTGCCCCAGGGTCCTCCTTGCTAGCGTCAAACTGTGCACAGTTTCAGGGAATTCATCAGGTCATTTACTCATTCACTCACTCATTCACCCCTTCAGCAAATAAGTATGGAACCCATACCATGTTCCAGGTGCCATCCCACAGCCAGAGGACACACAGCGACCAGAACCAGACCGTGTGTGTGTGTGTGTGTGTGTGTGTGTGTGTGTGTGTGTGACATTTTGGGCAGAAGCAGATATTCCACACAGCAGTGACCACTCACACATCCCTCCAGGAGCTACAGAGGCAAGATGATGGGTGACAGGGAGGGGTGACTGAGTTGTTCACTGTGTTGGCTAGGGGCTTCTCTGAGGAGCTAGTATGGACCAGATGCCCTCCTGAGACTTCACATGATGGAGGCATGTCTCTCAGTGTGGCAGTGTTGAGGAGAGGGGGGTATCTGGTGGAGTCTTAGGTCTTGGGACTCTTGAATTAGCCCTAGTGAGAGGATTGTTTCTAAGGTTGGCCTTCTTGTTCCTCCCCTGTCTCCAGCCCCCCTTTCTCTCCCAGCCTCTGATCCTCAACTTCTAGGCCTCTGCAGGCCATTGATCTCTCCTCTTACTCAGATGCCAGCCTCTGTGACACCACCTGCCAGGAAGCCTTGCAGCCAAGAGGCCCTCACTAGAGCCCGAGCTATGTTGTTCCGACTCCCAACCTGTGACACGGTGAGCTAAATAAAGCTCCTTGCTTCAGGGATTTCATTACAGTCATGAAAAACAGACTAATAATGGAGCAGCTGTCTGCAGTAAGACCACAGAGCTGTCTGCAGCCGGGGAGAGGAACATCCAGGAAAGGGGGGAGGGTTTCTCAGAGTCACATCGTCACATGAGTTGGTGCTATGACTTCCATCCTGTAGACAGGAGAAATAATAATGTTTACTGCGCACCCACTCACTGTGTGCTGCGCTCTGTTCAGAGACTTTGCACACAACAAACTACTACCCAGCATTCTGGGTGCTGGGAAGATGGCTCGGCAGCTCCAGGGGGTCCGGTGCCTTCTTCTGCTCTTCCTGCCTCATCTTCCTTTCTTTCTAGCAACTTCTTACTGGTCCTTCAAGCTCTGAGGCCCCATGTCAGCTGCTGTGAGTAAAATGACCACCCATTCCTCTGAGAGCACATCCGAACCAGCGGAGCGGTTCCCATTTCCTGTCCCCAGGCTCTCCTAAACCTCCAGAGGATCCCAGTCTCATCTGGACACACAAGGTCCAGCTCTGGCCTCAGCAGGACTCTCTTCTATTTTTGGTTGTGAGCCTATAGCAGCTGAGCCATCTCTCCAGCCCCACCGGGACTCTGCTACGAGCAGCATCATTCTGCTTGCCGCTCCTCAGCTGCCTCCACCTACAGAGAACACGGTGCTAGACAGTCCAGGTTACAGAGGATGCACACGTCCTTCCGCCTGTAGGATGAAAATGCTGCCCAGCTCTGGGATAACCAACAGCAAAGACTGGGTGCCTACTGTGTGCTGGCATAACGGAAAGAAGGGAAAGAATGACGTCAGATCTCTGTGCACTAACCTGCGTCTCAGTCTAGACTTTCTCTATGGCTTCTGCAGCCTGAGGCTGGGGGTCGGCCAAGGTGAAGGGCCGTCAAGGAGCTCACAGGGTTAGGTCTGGAGCTGGGGTCTGAGGCCACACGTGCTGTCAAGCTCTGGCTTTCTTGGCTACAGAGTGAGGCTGGCCCCTGATTCTCTGTTCGGCTGGGCACTGGGCTTCCTGCAGCCCCTTCCCGGGCACATGAGTCTTTCCTGGCTCTCATGGGGCTAGTGCTTGCCACGCAGGGGTGAGACCCTGGTTTCCACCTCCAGCCTGACCTCTCCTGCCAGGGTGGAGACTTCCTGAGTCTCAAGTCCTCTTGCCTTGGACAGAATAGACCCAGGCAGTTTCCTGTCATATTTCTTTCCAGAGGCCCAGGAGTGGGATTGTCTCAGCTCTCTTCTGCCCGAGGGCCTGACCTCTCTGCTCTGCCGGGACCAAGTGGGAAATACAGAAGGCTGGGTTAGGTTGGGTGTGAGGCACGAGGAAGGGTGGGCAGCCCTCAGCGGCTCCACAAGGGTGTGGGCGTGTCCACAGGGTGGCCCAAGTTCCATGCTTCTTAATAGAAGCCAACAGAGAAAGCTATTACAAATATAAATAATGTAAACATATATAAGTACACACACACACACACACACTCACTCACAGATGTTGTGTTTTTGTGAACACTTCAATAAATTAAATTATGTGAAGGAAGCCAGGCTTAGTGGAGCACATCAATAACCCCAGCACTGAAGAAGCTGAGGCAGGAGGATTGTAAGTTGGAGGTCAGTTTGAGCAAATGTAGTTCAGTTGAAGTTCACACATCTAGGCATGAAGTCTTTCTCCGTCTCTCATAACACCTTCCAGTCACTCGCTGGGTGTCCCTCTCTCTCCTGGGAGCTCATTGTTTCTGAGCACACAACAATGATAACAGCAGTCACCAGAAGCGGGGAGGGAGGTGAGGGTGCCACAGGATGGCAGAAGACACTAAAATCACCCCTGTAGATAGATATTAGGAGGAAAACATAGGGCTCAGAGAGGTTAATCAACTTGCCCAAGGTCACACAGCTAAGTGACAAACTGGCTTTGTGCCCAGGCTGTGGGACTCAAAAGACTATCATCTAGCCCAGTGATGGTGGCATTCCCTGGGAGGCAGGTATTTTGGAAACATGGGGAGGGCAGGTGTTTCTGGTTGCCACAGTACTGAGGTTGGGGGGGGGTCATAGTGGTTTTAAGTGGGTACAAACAGGGAATAAGACCCATTCTGGGATATACAAGTAGCCCTGAGTCACGAAGTCACATCCTGGTCCTTATGCCAACAGTGCTCTAGATTTCTCCCTTTCGCATGTGGTATCCATAGCTGCATGCTGGCTGAATCCCAGGGAGGTGGGCACCCCCAGCACCCAATCTCACAGATGGGGATGCTGCAGATCAAGAGAGGTGAGGCCATGACAAGCTGGCAAGTGGCAGCTGGGCTGGAAGCAGAGTGAAAAAGTTAAGGGCACAGATTTTGGGGAAATGCCCCAAACCTCAGCTCATGATGGAGCGAAGCCCCGAGAAGTTGAAACGTTGGAAGTCAAAACCCCACTGATACAACTACCAAACTCAGCAGGGCCCAGCTGCTTCCCAACGTACTCGTAGTGATGTGGGGTGCCCGGCCAGAGCTTCCTCTTATTTTTTCCTTCCTTCCTCCCTCCCTCCCTCCCTCCCTCCCTCCCTCCCTTCCTTCCTTGGGGTTCAACAAGCCAGAGCCTCGCAAGCACTCTACCCCTGACATGCATCTCCAGTCCCCTAAGACAGGCTTCTTTAATAGTCTCACTAAGTAACTCAGGCTGGCCTTGAACTGGTGATCCTCCTGTCTCCCACCTCTAAACAGTTGGGATAATGGGCCTCTGCCACTAGGACCAGCCCAGTCCAGAACCATTGACTGTCAAGCCACACCACACATCAGTAGCCTGGAGGGGGAGAAAAATCAAGATTTAAAATTCTAAGTACGGTGTCCACTGAATGAGTCACCGTCACCCACCATCAACTGCCACATAGATTAAAAATGTCTTAACTCAAACCATTCCAACTGGGGAATGCTCAAAAGATTTTAAAGGCGATTTCTTTGTTTTGGAGACAAGGTCTCAGTGTGTAGCTCAGGTTGTCTTAAATTTCCAAGTCCTCATTCAACCTCCCAAGCACTGGGATTTCAGGTGTGTTCCATAGTGCTTGGTGTAATATTGGAAAAAAAAAAAAAAAAAAAAAAAAAAAAAGGTTGTTGGGTTAGCGTTCGTGAAGCCCTGGGTTCAGTTTCCAGCACCACATACATTGGGCATGGCAGCCTGTGCCTGAAATCCTAGCACTTGAGAGGTGGAGGTCAGAGGACCAGCCTTGGATACACTGCAAATTCTGGGCCAGCTCGGGCTACATGAGACCTGTCTTCAAATAAGACTTAACACAAAATATAAGGGGTTTGGATCAGGAGTGCGTGGCCCACCTATCATGTGAGAGGCCTTGGGTTTGGTCTCCACATAGGCATTACACACACACACACACACACACACACACACACACACACACACACACACGTTATTAGAATAATCTACAATGAATAAAATACCCTAATTAAAAAGTAAGAATCTGAGAAAAGTGGGGAACGAACACTGATCTCATGAAGACAGCGAGTCCCTCCGTCTAAGTGTGAGTAACAGGCACTCTCTTCTGTACAGCAGCCCACCCTACACCTCCCCGCAGCCCCGTGAGACTTGGGGAGTCCGTCCCCTTTCAGATCTTGGTTAAACACAGGCTGCTGCCAACGCTGATCTGAAGGCTGGAGGCAGACAGGGCTGTTGTCAGTGCAGGGCAGCTGGGCGGCTGGTGGGTGTGCAGCTCCGTCCCCCCCCCCCCCCAAGCATCAAATAAGCGCTGCTGTTTCCACCATGCTGGCTCTGTTGCTTGCTTCCCAGAAGCCTCTTTTGAAAACTCCCTGGTAGAAAATGGTACAGACAGCTATTTCTGCCCCAAGAGAGAGAAAATGAGTTCGTGGCAGGGTGCCAAGGCCCAGCCCTGCCCCTCGCTGCTGTGTGGCATTGGGTAAATCAGGGCCCTCTCTGAGCTTGCTTTCATCTGCCAGTGGCAGGGAAGGTTAGAAACGGTGCAAAGCTACATCGTTATCAGTTTAGTTCCACAAATAAACAGTACAAGGAAAAAAAATGAGATCTTCTCCCTCTGTGCCCTGTGAGGCCAAAAGGAGGGCTCGGCAGATCCCTAGGACCTGGAGTCACTGGTGGTTGTGAGCTGCCATGTGGGTGCTGGGAACCAAACCCAGGTCCTCTGGAAGAGCAGCCAAAGCTCTCAACCATCCGAGCCATATCTCCAGCCCCTGGAAGGAAGCTTTGTTATTCAGTTTTGAAAGTGAAATCCTGAGGACACAGGAGTTAGAAATTGTCAAAAATCAACAATTATGTTTTTTTTTTCTTTTTTCTTTTTATTTTTCCTTCTTGAGACAGGGTCTTACCATTTAGCCCATGCTGGCCTTGAACTAATAATGTGACCCCAGGCTGGCCCTGAACTAATTTTGTAGCTCAGGCTTTCCATCCTTTTGCAGGGCACACCCTGCTTCAAAGCCAGCAATGATGAGCTTCCTCTTCCATGTGGCCTCCCTCTCCTAGGCAGGAGAGGGAACAGCTCATGCAGGGGCAGAGGGTGGAGGGTGGAGGAAGGGAGAGAGGGAGGGGATTTTACTGTCCTTTCCTTCTCAAGTGAGAGGAAATCCATTCTCAGAAGCTCGATGACACAATGCTCCCCAGAAAAGGCCCTTGTCACCTGCACCTTCTGCAGACCATTTCTAAGGGACATGGGCAGAGGTCCCCATCCTCGCTGCTGCCGTCACCACGCACACCTGGGAGCGGCAGTGTCCCCTAGCCGGTGAGTGCACACAATGCCACTGAGATATCCACAGTGGGTTGAGTCAGGGCTGCTGACTTCCCTGGAGTCTTCTCTGCTTTCGAGACCTCTTGACTCCCAGGACTAATGAACCAAGGACGTTCAGGGATGGAGAGGGGACCTGACCATGGCTGATGGTTGTAAACAAACCATCAGTCAGCTACCAGCTGCTAACAGTCAAGTGAGCTACACAGGGCTGGCTGTCACTCAGGTTAGGTCCAGGATTCCAGCTAAATGTTCTGAAACTCTGTGAGGATGTTCCATGATGGCAGAGAATGCCATGGGCATGAGGGAGCAGAGGCTGGGGCTCCAGGTGATCTGGGAGACACCAGACAGACCTGATCCTCAGAGAAAGCCTCTTCCCTTGTGTCGATGGTGTCACCTCCAGGTGGTGACAACTTATGTCACACTTCTCAAGCCTTAGATTCTGAGGCTTTTCTTTTGTCTTTCTCTTTTTGAGACAGGGTTTCATGTAGCCCAGGCTGTCCTTGGACTCTCTCTGTAGCCAAGGGATAGCCTTAAATTTCTGACCCTCTTGCCTTCCCAGTGCTGGGATTACAGAGGTGCTGGGTGTGGGACCTAGGGCTTCGTGCACATCAGGAAGGTGCTCTACCCACTGAGCCATATCCCCAGCCCTGCTGTGGTTTTAATTTATGTTGAACTTCCCAGAAAATGCATTGATTGGAGAAAGAAGAGGACCAGTGTTGCCTTTCCTTCAGTTCAGACCTCACACGCTAGCACCGTGGTACAGCCAACAACCTGTCTGCATGTTTCTTCTGTCTCTGTCACACTCTCTCTGTAGAGTGTGAGCACCTGGCAGCTCAGTGGCCTTTTCTGGTGTCATTGTTGTGAGGAGACATTTGCATATGCAAATGAACACACATGCACATCATCTCCTTGCAATTCCCTGTTTCATGGAGTTAGGGATTATATGGATTCTTTTTTTAAAAGGTTACATGGGTAGAAAATATGTTTTGTTTTGTTTTGTTTTGAGACAGTCTCCTTATGCAACCCAGGCTGGTCTCAAATGCCTGATCCTCCTGCCTCTGCCTCCCATGTGCCAGGATTACAGGTATAGTAGATGGCAGGTATCACAGGATTACAGGTATAGTAGATGGCAGGTATCACAGGATTACAGGTATAGTAGATGGCAGGTATCACAGGATTACAGGTATAGTAGATGGCAGATATTCAGGATTACAGGTATAGTAGATGGCAGGTATTCAGGATTACAGGTATAGTAGATCTATTATGTATAGACTCATTGTCTGATGACCACTGACAGGATGAATTAACATAGTCTCAACAGATGGAGGGACCTGGGGCTGGGTGTGGGGAGAGGTTCTATCTTTACGCTCCAGTCCCACCCATGGCTAGGTGTCAGCTCGTCTGAATTTTCAGTGTCTGCCTTTGCTCTTTGCTGTGTTCACCGGACCCCATAGGCTGCCCTGCTTCAGATCCAGGCACCTCTCTTCCTGCCTGCAGCCCAGTGACTTCTAAAATCATCACACACACACACACACACACACACACACACACACACACACACACACACACATGCTCTTTTCTGTCTCGCTCATGGTTGAGATTTTCACAGCATCATTTTGACATAACATTCCAGAAAACACATTCAGCTAAAGCATGTTTTTCTGTGATAGAGATGTGTCACCTTCGAAGCATTGCAATGTGTACAATGACAGCCAATGTTTGTCACTCAGAGATGGAGAGAGAGAGAGAGAGAGAGAGAGAGAGAGAGAGAGAGAGAGAGAGAGAGAATGTAGTTTAGTGTGGAAGGAAGTAGCACCCAAACTGCCTATGTTCCCTTGTTCGTTTTGTTCCCTCACACTGCTGGGTGGACAGCTATGGACAGCTGCCCACATTTCTTCTTCAGAGATATCAACAAATAAAGCAACACCAGTGAGAGGCAGTACCAAGGAATCCGGTGCTGGAGGAGCAGCAAGCAGGGCAGAGCATGGCCCTGTGATTCACCCACTCCTTTCATCAACATTTAGGAGACAATGGCTTCCCAGAGTAAGAAGGCTTCCTGCCTCCCTTGCAGCTAGAAACACCACGTGGCTCTGTTCTGCCTGCAGGACAGGAGAAGTGAGTAGGTGTGTGGAGCTGTGTTTGCTCCTAACACTGTGCTGGCCACTTTCCTCTCTTCCATACAGCAGGAGATTCTCTTTAAGACTTCTGTGTATTTTGTTTGGTTGTTTTTGGTCTTTGAGACAGGCTCATATAGCCCAGGCTAGCCTCAAACTTGCTATAGAGCCAAGAGTCACCTTGAACTTCTGATCCTCCTGCTTCTACCTCCCAGGTGCTGGGATTATAGGTGTGTACCACCATCAGTTTGATGGGGTCCGGAGGATTGAACTCGGAGCTTCATAGTGTATGTATGTAAGCATTCTATTAACTGGGTCCCTCTTCAGTTCCCTTCTCATCTCTCTTTTCTTGATTGATCCATTTATCTGTCAGTGCACTCACCCATCCATCCATCCATCCATCCATCCATCCATCCATCCATCCACTCCAATCCTATCTACCAGGCAGGCATTTACAGAAAGCCTGTGCCAGGTTCTGGGGATGCAGAAATTGAACAAAGTCTACCTATGCCTCAAAGAGCCCCCAGTTTCTTATGCAGAGGGAGGACTCAAACAGCTCTATACAACAGCACAGGACACATAGAGTCTGACACTGTCACTTCTCTTATATGACCTCGAGATGGTGGCTTTATATCCCTGAACTCTAATTTTCTTGTAATAAAACAAAGACAACCAAAGTCAGGAAGAAAAAGCACTCTTGGGGAGTGTTGGGGCAGCCGACAGACACAGCCACTTCCGGCTATTCTAAGTGGACACTGGGAAGCTGCTTGGAGGCTCCAAGGCCTGGTACAGGAGCTGAGGAAGCTGGGTTTGTGTGAGAGGAAGTGAGGCAGGGGGCCTGTGCTGAAGGCAGAGAGCATGGGTGAGTGCACACATGGACACAGCTGTCACTGTGAGAGGCCAGTGCAGAGACACTGGGAAGCAAGGCTCCACTGCCTCTTCCCCAGCATCATACAGGAAGAGACTTGGGGCCAGGTGCAGGCTCAGAGCACCTGCCCAGAGTCTCCCAGACAGCCACCAGCAGGAAGAACTGCACCATGGGAGTTCATATCTGCTGCAGGTGCAGAGTCTTGGGAACTCTCTTGAGGCCAAATGGAGGCCCTGACTCCTGTCCCCACACGCCAGCCACAATGGCTGCTCCATGGACCTCTGTTCTTTGATCTTCGAGGCATACTTCAGAAACCTTCCTTTAAAGCGCCCATGTCCTGACTACTTCCCGCGACCACTGCCCCGGCCCAAGCCACCCACATGTCTCTCACGTGTGTCCCTGCACCCCTTCATCTCCACAGTCCACACTCTCCTCAGAAATAGCTTTGTAAAACAGACCCCACCTGTTCGGAAGTCCCCAGTGGTGCCTTCCACCCCCACTTTCCTCGAACAAAGCCCTTGGCTTCCTCATGGCCTTCAAGACCTTGGCACTGAGACCTCTGCCCAGGCTCACACTGTTTCAACCACCTGGACTCTTCCCTGGCTCCCATGCTCCACCCAGGGCCTTTGCACTGGAATTCTCTTCCAGCAAGGCTCCGTCCCAGTCTCTTTCCTTTCCAGCCTCAGGTTTCAGCTCAATGCCACCCTGTAGAGGACCCCTCTGTGCCACCCCTATAGAGGACTCCTGGCTACATCCCAGGTGCTGGGGATGTGACCCAGTGGGCAGAGTGCTGTCTAACATGCAGGAAATCCTGGGTTTCATCCCCAGCACTGCATAAGCACACACCAGTCATCCCAGCACTCAGGAGATGGAGACAGAAGCATCAGATGTCTAGGGTCAACTTTGGCTACATGGAGAATCCAAACAGCCTGGTCTATGAGACCCTGCCTCAATAATAAACAAACAAACAAATAAAGCCACTTAACCCTCATATATCCTGAGAGTCTCTAAGGGCATCGTAAAAATCCACCAAGCAGCTCCAGCACACCGGTTCAGAGCACACACTCACTCCAGCACACCGGTTCAGAGCACACACTCACTCCAGCACACTGGTTCAGAGCACACACTCACTGGTGAGTGAACATACAAAGTTTGCTTCGGTGGTAAAGGTGAAACACCTCAGGCTTTACTTCCGGGGCATTTTCAGGACATCTGAATGGAGTGGTTGCTAAGGATTCTCAGAGGGGCCACACCCATGGCACAGACATGAAGCTGAGACCCAGAAGGGGAGGAATGGATGCAGTCATGGAGCCCAGCCAGCAGCCAAAGCCACGCCACAGGAGCCCTGCCATAGCAGTCCCCAGCTGGGACCTGTGCCACCCACTTCTCCTACAGACACTTGTCTTTCCTCAGAAATGATACTACCCAGTCTTCCAACTGTCCTCCTCAGGGCCCTACTCGGTCTCAGAACCCCTCCCCCACTGATATACTTCTAGAAGAGGGGGAGGGGAAAATCCTCCACCTTCCCCTCTGGGCTTTAGCAGTGTCCTGGCAAGAGCTGACTCTCCCGCTGCCCCAGGATAGGGTGACCCAGTCCAGAGGTCCCTCTGTCCCAGCTTTCCCCAGGTCCCCCTGGTAGCTGGATGAATCCCAAGGGACAGGCTCTCTCTGAGACTGGCTCCATGTTTAAAATGGGATTGTTGCCGGGTGGTGGTGGTGGCAGCGGCAGCGGCGCACACCTTTAATCCCAGCACTCGGGAGGCAGAGCCAGGCAGATCTCTGTGAGTTTTGAGGCCAACCTGGGCTACAGAGTGAGATCTAGGACAGGCACCAAAGCTACACAGAGAAACCCTGTCTTGAAAAAACAAAACAAAAAAAGAGATTGTCTTAGGGTTTCTATTGCTGTGAAGAGACACCATGATTATGGCAATTTTTTTTCCCCTTGAGACAAGGTTTCTCTCTAGCTTTGGAGCCTGTCCTGGACTAGCTCTGTAGACCTGGCTGGCCTCGAACTCACAGAGATCCATCTGCCTCTGCCTCCCGAGTGCTGGGATTACAGGCGTGTGCCACCACCACCTGGCTTTTTTTTTTTTTTTTTTTAAGATTTATTTATTTATTATGTATACAGAAGAGGGCACCAGATCTCATCACAGATGGTTGTGAGCCACCATGTGGTTGCTGGGAATTGAACTCAGGACCTCTGGAAGAACAGTCGGTGCTTTTAACCTCTGAGCCATCTCTCCAGCCCCCAGCAATGCTTATAAAAACATTTAATTGGGGTGGCTTACAGTTTCAGAGGTCCAGTCCATTATCATCATGCTGGGAGCATGGCAGTGTGCAGACAGACAGTAGCTGAGAGCCCTACATCTTGCAGGCAACAGGAAGTCAACTAAGACCCTGGGCGGTATTCTGAGCATAGGAAACCTCAAAGCCCGCCCTCCACAGTGACACACGTCCTTTAACAAGGCCACACCCACTCCAGCAGAGCCACACCTCCTGATAGTGCTGCTCCCTATGGGATTATGGGGGCCAATCACATTCACACTACCACAGGGCTAAAAGCCACGGCACCACCAGGAAACAGGAAATCTCCTCTTGCTGCGGCTATCTGCAGTCACAGTTTAAGCACCTACTGTATGCATTTTCCAAAGTGCTTTTGTGTTTTCTGGACCAGGGAGCAGGGTGTGAAATATATTTTTGTCCAGCAGCACAGGCTTTCACCAATGGCTGAGACCCACTGAATCGATTTATGTCCATTATTGTTAGTTCATTCCATCTCTGCAAACCTTATGGGAGAAACTCTCCAAAGGCCCATGGCCCTCAGGGGAGGCGGTGGCATGTGTGCATCTGTGCGTGTGGCTGAGGAGAGGTTCTTCTTGGGGCACAGTGATGGGACCTCTCCTTCACGGTGCCCCTCCGGCTGATTCTGTTCTAGGCCCTGACGACGCCTCTCTTGGTTTCTCTAAGCAAGATGTCAGGTTAGGGAAACAGATTCCAGCCTTTAATGAAAATAATGAGCTGCGTCAGAGCATGGGCGCCGGCGCCGGCCCAGCAAAGGATGAATTACGGCTGGGCCTGGGGTGGCGGCAGACAGCAGGGTGGGCATGGGTGACAGAGGCTGTGGGAGGCGAGGCAGGGCAAGAGAGAAAGCAAAACCAGACAGAAAAGAAGGACAGAGAGGAGGAGGAGACGGAGGGGGGGGAGAGGGGGAGGGAAAGAAAGAAGTGGGGAGGGAGAGGGAGGAGGAAGAAGAGGGAGGAATAAAGGAGGACAGAGAAGAGAGAAAGGAGAAAGAGAGATGAAGAAGAGCGGGAGTAAGGGAGATGGGAGGGTCGTGCTGCTGTCTCCGTTAGTCCTTGCTCCGTCCGTCCTCCTCTGACCCCCTCCAGAGAACCCTACCCATCTTTCTCCAACATCTGATCTTGCCCCTCCTCTGTCTCCTTGTGACAGGGCCAGGGAGAATCTGACTCCTGCTAACCCCTCCTTCTCCACACCCCCCTCCATACCTCTTCCCTGGGCTGTGCCCAGCTCCTCCTGCAGAGCGAACCTTACCCCTTCAAGATCCAATTCAATACCTCTTGAGTAGGGTAAGGACTGACAAGGAAGACGCCCCCCCCCCCTGGCTGGGAGGGAAATGAGGGGGACCAGACCATCTCAGGTGATTCCCCAGCCAATGCAGAAAAGCAAGATCAAGACACCAAGCCCTGAGCCTCTGGAGTCCTCAATGTTGGGAGGCACTGAGGGCTGGCCCAGGGATTCTAGAGAGATAGGGTGGGGCTGGGGGTGGGTGGCCAAAGAGGAGACAATCGACAGCTAGGATCTGAAGTGATCCTCCGGCATCCAGGTAAAGACAGAGGGCCAGAAAGAGGCAGCATCCTTGGGAGAAAAGGACAGGGACAGAGCACAGGAGGATTCTGAGCCCCGTGAGTCCCCACTCTTCCTGGTTCAGGTTACCAGGGTAAGCTAGAGCCAAGAGCACTGAAGCCTGTGGGGCGGGGCTGGGGGCAGGAGGGTGCATCCCAGGTCTGTGGCAGTGCACAGCCTCTTCCTCCTTGGGCAGGCCCCGAAGAAAGATCTAGAAAACGTAGCGGGGAAGGTCTTCCTAGCAACAAAAAGTGAGGCAAGGGCCACAAACGCCTCTTGAAATACAACAGCTCACGTATCACACAGGTGGTGTCTCCTGGCCCACCTGTCTCCAGCGGTCTGTCTCCCCTCTTCCCTGGAGCCCCTCCTGCCCGTGGTCCTCCCCACCCCTGCCCCATGGTAGCCTTGGTGACCTTTAGGCGGCTTTCCTGCTATACCAAGATCACTGATACTCTGGGGCCTTTGCAGTTCCCTTTACCAAAAATTACCCCCTACATTCTGTGATGGCGTCAGGCAAGCCTCAGTTTCCACAAAAGAGCTGGTGCATACAGAAGGGCACACCACACTCTCCAGCCAGACCAGAATCCATAAGGATCTTAAACAAGAGTTTTCCTGATAGATTATATCTGGTCAAAGAGTTTGGAAATGGGCTCTCTGTTCACTACGGGTGAAGTTAAAACTCACAACGGAATACTACAAAGAAGGGTCTCTTGCACGAACAGGGAACATGCTCTCAGCTGTGCAGCTAGCAAACAAAATCAGGTGAGGATCATACACACACAGGCTCCTACTTTGGCAAAAACAGAAGAAAAATATGTATGTTTATGGGCTTGCTAACACATGAACGTACTACTTCTGGAAGGGTTCATAAACTGGTGCCAGTGTCTGCCTCTAAGGAGGACCGGGTGCCTGGAGCCAGGGTGAAAGAGCATTTCCCTGTGTGCTCTTTAAACACTCTGACTTTCCAACAGGGGAACTATATTCACCATTCAGAACCCAATGCTGTAGTATTTTTAGAATTTCGACCTTATCTCTAAATGGGCCGCGGTTGCGTATACAAACAGCAGCAGAGTGATGGCGTGTAAAAAGGCTCCCATATCTGTCACCGAGTTACTCCCAGAGACCGGCACAGAGCACAGGAAGCAGAAGCCTACGCACACAGAATCCATGCAGTCTGTCTTGTGGCCTCCTCTCCCGTGGCCGGGCATTTGTGCAGACCGGTTGGACCTGGCATTTAAAGTTCATCAACCTGAGGGGCGTTTTCTTGTTTCTTTCTATGTTGATCAATATTCCAAAGCTACAGAAAATAGAAGTGTTCCAGGCTCCTGTCCCAAGGGACCCTGCCCCTGCTTTCTTGAGGGAGGAGGAAGGCTTAGTTCTCAGGAGGCATGGCAAGCCACATGCCCACATTTAGCCTCCCCCGGGGGACAGTGATAAATTTGCCAAGGCTGTGGGACCTGCCCCTGGGAACAAAGTTCTGACTTGAATGTGGGGGAGAAGGGCATGCTGGGGGCATCTGTGGTGCCTGCTGCCTCTTCTGGAAAAGGTGCTCACCCCCAGCACTCAGCCAGGGGCTCCATCTCTCCCCGAGTCCAGAGGCCAGGTATTTTACCCTCCATGTCAAAGTGAGAGATGTGGACCTGACCATGACCGTGAGCTGACCTGAGCCAAGGTGAAACATTCCTGCTAGCTAGAATGATGGCAGAGACGTCAGAATGACATGTTGAAAAGGAATGTCTTGCCCACTTGACAGCATCACCTAGCTCCTCTGCTCCACAGCTCGGCTGCCTAAGTCTAAAGCCTGCAACACTCCCAACCCATCAGGGGAAGTGGTGGTGGCATGCTGGCTTCTTAATGTCCAGACATCCTGCTTGGGGAGGGGACTCACCTGGGGTCCCTGAGCTGAGGAATGGCTTCCACAGTGTTTCCAAAGAGCTCTCTGAGTCACCTTGGGAAAACTGTGGGCCCTGGCAGAAGGTTCAGGGCGTAGAAGCAGAAGCCAGACATTGGTTGCTGCAGCCCCGATGAGACTCAGGATATCCAGTAAGACCTCCTGGCCTGGTTTCTGGAAGCATCCATAACACAGCCACCTCTTATTGCTTTCTGATACACCTGAGTGTGACCAAGCCCTGTGTATCATAGCTGACTCCTCTCCACAGCTGGCTCCTTCTCCACAGCCATCAGGAGGGACCTGTTAGAACCCACCGCAGACCTGATACCCTTCTGGCTCAAAACACTCCCCTATCTTCCACTGGCAAACGCCAGAACCTTCACACGATTCCCAAACCCTGCGGCCGGCTCCTCCTCCCGCTCGGTCAGATGCCCATGCACAGCTCCCCTCGCTCCAGTCCCTCCTGCCTTCCTGAGGATGGCACCACCTCTGGAGCCTCAGTGACTCTGAACTTGCTGGACTTTCTCCGGACGACCTTCTTCCCGCCGCCTCACCTCACTTTCAGTCCTTTGCTGAAGTGCCACCATCCCAGGACAGCTTTCCCAGAGCACTGTCGTCCCCTCCACTGTCCCTTTACTCCCCAAATGTCACATCTACAGGCAGGTATTACACATTAAACTGGATCTTATTCTCTGTTTTCCAGTTTTCTCTCCATTTTAGGATGTACCTTCATGAGCCTGGGTCACACTCCAAAGCCTAGCAATGGTCCAGTGAGGCAACAACTTGGTGAAGAGCAGATATTGGAATAGCTGCAGAGACAGCTTGGATGGTAAATTGCTCGCTGTGCAAGTGCGAGGACCTGAGTTCAAGTCCCAGAACCTATTGAAAAGCTGGGCGTGGAGGCTTGTGCCTGGAATCCCAGCACCAAGGAGGAGGAAACGTATTTCCTCAGGGCTCCCTCGCCCAGCAGCCGAGCCGAATAGCTGAGTTCTAGACTCAGTGACAGACAGTCTCAAAAACTAAGAGGAGACTGACTGGGGAAGTTATTAGACATTGACCTCTGGCCTCCACACACATCTGCCCATGCATGTGCACATGCACACATACACACCTGTGTGCACATACAGACTGGTGGCTCTGGGGTTTCTCTCTCTCTCCCTCTCTCCCTTTCCCCTCCACCCTCCCTCTCTGGGTGGACCCCATGTATCTGCTGTCCACGAGTCCAGGTGACTTCAGAGTTGACACTCTTTAGTTAGAGTACTTCACGGCTGGAGATAAATCCACCATTTCCTCAAGACTGTCAATCAAAGTGGGAGCCCAGGTGACTCCAAGACTCTAAGGGAGACATAGAGTGAGTCCTCCTAGGACCCAGGACTTTCAGGGAAGCAGGAAGAAGACAGAGGCTATGTCTTTGCAAATCACAAGTGAGGCTTTCCTTGAAGCTGGATCCCCTTCCAGGAAAGTCTCAACATTTTATCATATGGAAAAAAACCACCCACAGCGATAAAGGTAATCAACAGAGCAGCTATGATAGTCCTGGTGCTGGGTGGAGGACACTGTGTGCCTTCTTACTTAAACCTCCAATATCTCCAAATACTATCTTTGTTTGCCAGAAAACTTCAGAGAGGTGAAGTGACTTCCTGAATGTCCAACAGAATCAAAGAGGGAAACATCAGCTTGGAAACATCCTCACCCTCCCGATTTGGTCAAGCCAGATCCCTGGGGCACAGTGCCCTGTGGATTCATGTGGCCCTGACTAAACAGACACAGCTGAGGTTGGTAAGAAGGTCTTAGATTCTACATGCTCAGCCTCTTGGGGGACACAGCCAGGACAATGACCAGCAGGCGAGGGCAGACAACCTTGGGCTGCCTTCTCCTCTGCCCACCAGACAAGACAGACTTCATTCTATCCATCTTTAGCCACCATAGAGTGCTGGGGCTTGTCCTGTTCCTTGACAGCCTTGTGGTCTGTCAAACCTGAACCCTTCCTTGACATGAACTTGTAGTCACAAGAGTCTCAGAATGTCACCCCCACTGTCTCCAAGGCGATGTTCTCTCTTCCCCTTGATTCTGGCTCAGAAAATGATGCTTACTCAGGTGGTGACTATGGGGCGCTGCTAACATTAACTGTCCAAGAATAGCACTGGAAAGATCGAGGATGGACCAGTGGTCTGCTGTGGGATGTCTTTCTGTATGTTGTGAATATGTGTTGCTCTGACTGATTGATAAAGCTGTTTGGCCAATGGTGAGGCAGAATAAGGTCAGGCGGTACATTCCAACTAGAGAGACAGGAAGAAGAAAGAGGGAGAGACACCATCCCGATGTCCTGTGAGCAGCATGTAATGGCACACAGGTAAAGCCACAAAACATGTGGCAATATATAGATTAATAGAAATGGGCTGAGCTTAGTTATAAGAGCTAGCTAGCAAGAAGCTTGAGCCATAGGCCATGGCCATACAGTTTGTAATGAATATAAACCTCTGTGTATTTATTTGAGTCTGAGCAGCTGCAGACCAGGTGAGACACAGGAAAACTTCTGACTAGAGTGGTCATTTGCCCAAAGGCAGGAAAGTGGGATAGAAGGCATTACGGACATGAGGTTCCTTCAGGAATGTTCTCAAGTTGGATTGCGGTGGTGTCTGCTCAGTTCCGTAAACCTACCAAAATTCATTGATGCGTTGACTCAAAACGCACAAACTGTATACATAGGAATTTTAACTCTAGCTGGATGTGGCGATGCACACCTGTAATCCCAACTGCTTGGCCTGGACGACTGCAAGTTCAAAGCCCATCCGGGAGAGAATGAGTTCACGGTTTTAGAGAGATGGAGGTATAGCTCAGGGGAAGAGCATTAATCTAGCACACACAGTCCTGAGTTCAACATCTAGTAGCACCCCCAAAGAACCAGGGGATTTGAAAGGAGATGGAGGCTGGAGGCTGGGACTGTGGATGCCTTGTTGGGACATGTTAGGCTGATGGGTGTGTGCTAGCTAGAAAGGATTAGGCTATGGCATACAAGAGAGGAGGAGTAAGGATGATGGTGACGGCTGGTGAAGTGTTGATGCTGCCCCCCAGCACCCCCAAAAAGTGGCTTATATCCAAGATACATGTGCTTGCCCAGAGCCCTGTCCCAAAAGTGATGGAGGGCAGGTCTGTGTGTCTACTGACCCTCCTCTGGGATGTCTGGTTACCAAGCAGCCAGGGAAGACAGAACCAGCATTTCCTCTGGAACCACAGACAGGGCATCACTGCTCCCGCCAGCAGCATGAATAATGTCTATCAGGGCGAAAGCTGGCCCAGCTTTCCAGAGACATCATGAGCAGGGTTTCCCTAAGCCTGGGGATCCACAGCTGTGTGTGCCGTGTCTGTGTGGACCACTTTCAATTAAATGTGAGGACAAAGAAAATCGATACGAAGATCCTGTGCCTTCTGGACTGTGATCAGTCAAGTCCTTCATCTCTCACCCAGGGCTCCAGTCTTCTACCAGTCAGCTGAAGCCTGCCATGGGTCAACTCAGCAGCTGTGTGCAAGCCTTTGCCTGTCAGTACACACCTCTGGCCTAACTTAAAGACGAGAGTTCATGCTGCTTATCCAACATCACACAGCTATGCGGCTGGAGGAAACTCTCATTTAGTTGGTAAAGTGTTTGCTATGGGAACACGGGACCTGAGTTCAGATTCCCAGAACCCCTGTGAAATCTGAGGGTGGTGGCATATGCCTATAATCCCAGCACAGGGGAGGCAGAGACAGGAGGATCATTAGGGCTCTCTGACCAGCTCCAGGTTCCACTAGAGACCCTGTATCAAAATGTAAGGTGAAGGGCTTGGCAAGATGGCTTATTGGGTAAAGGGGCTTGCTGCCAGACCAGTGACTAGAGTTCAAGCATCAGGACCCACATGGTAGAAAGAGAGTGGACTTCTGCAAGTTGGCCTTTGACCTCCACACTCCACACTCACACCCCATGACATGCGTGTTCCCTATATACAATAAACAAAACATCTGTTAAAAAATGAAGTGGAGAGTGACTGAGGAAGACACTCGACATCCATGTCTGGTCTCCACACAAACATGCACATGTGAGCTTGTTCACCTGTTTTGCTCTAACACACACACACACACACACACACACACACACACACGATCACAGAAAACCAGTAGTGGATCTGTGGCCAAGCCCCAGGCAGGCTGGGAGAGGCAAGAACTCTAAGCAGGGATGGGAGCAGCTAAGAAAAGCAGCATCTAAAGGCCTTAGTGGTACCCAGAAGGTCTCACCTCAGCCTCCCGACTCCTGCCCCCACTCCAGAGGACACCTGTCCCCACATCCGGCTGCTGGGTTTGAGCAGCCAATTTGGGATGACCGTGATATATTTAACGGTGAGTCACGCTCTCCCCCGGCAATCAGCAGTGGCTGGGGAGGATGCAGGAGCATCTCTGGGAATCCGTGCCCGAGGGTCGCCATGGCAACCCCACCCGAGTTGCTTGCCAGCAGCTGGGATGCCAGTACCTAACGAAGGCAGAAATAGTCTTGGAGGCTGAGAGCGGCCGAGGATAGGAGCCACCCGCTGCGGCATTCTGTGGGGTACAGGGGCTGGCTGGGAGTGGAGGGGCTGGGTGGTCAGGAGTCTTGTGGACTCCCTGTCCAGTCCAGGGTCTTGATGGTAGCTTGGAGTCCCTGGCTTGCTGGGATGAACACAGTGCAGTGAGGGCTACTGAGTGAATGCCATTCCTTCTGCCTCTGGTACCCAGAGTGTTTGCATTCTCATCACCTCTGACTCACAGACTCCTCTCCACATGTGGGCTCAAAACAAGCTTCATACAACCCCTGAAGACCACAGCCACCTGTGCCTTCTAGAAGACTTCAGAACCTAGGAGGCATCAGTATACCCACACACCTCATCACATATGAATGTTCCCATGAAAACAATTTGGAGTCTATCCATCCACCCATCCACCCATCCATCCACCCATCCATCCATCCATCCATCCATCCACCTACCCATCCATCCACCTACCCATCCATCCACCCACCCACCCACCTATCCATCATCCATCCATCCATCCACCCACCCACCTATCCATCATCCATCCACCCATCCATCCATCCACCCATCCATCCACCATCCATCCTCCATCCATCCATCCACCCACCCACTGATCCATCCTTCCACCCACCCACCCACCCACCTATTCATCATCCATCCATCCACCCATCATCCATCCATCCATCCACCCATCCATCCATCCATCCATCATCCATCCACCCATTCACCCACCCATCCATCCATCCACCCACCCACCCATCCATCCATCCATCCATCCATCCATCCATCCATCCATCCATCCATCCACTAATCCTTACAATTGTTCATTCTAAATTCAGATCAGGCTCTGTGGGTCCTGTCCAGAACAGGACTCTCCATAACTTTACCCTCATCTCCTTCCATGCTCACTGCACTAAAACCCAACAGCCTAATTGCTGTTCCTGAGACAGACAGGTGCTGGCCTGCCTCAGGGCCTTTGCATGGTCTCATCTATCCGGAAAGCTCTCGCCTCAGATAACCACAACCTGACTCTCTTACCCCTCTAGGTCCCCATTCCAATTTCACCCTCTAGAGAGATGCCACCAAGACCACTAAAGAAAGCAGTTACCAATCTAGCCTCAGGGATAGAGCCTATATATATATAAAACACAATAAATATGTGTGCCTTAGTTTCCCCATCTGTAGCATGGTGGCCTGGAATCTGAGTCTGTTCCCACAGGTATGCTTTTCTTCATCTAAACAGCATCTCAAAAACCTTACACCGGCAACTAAGATTCTTATGTTAACGTAATTAACATGACTAACATTCAAAGCTGTTAACGTTCACATATTTAGGAGATTACATTTTTAAATTCCTAGTTTCTCTACTTTAAATTCTGAAAGGACAAACTATGGGTAGACTTCCTACCCGTGTGCCAAAGGCCCCATGTGGTTGTCCCCCTTCATTCATGGGGCCCGTCCAGCCTCCAGGAGACTGTTCGCAACCCTAGCCTCAAGGCTGAGTGGGTGGAGGGCCCTGGCTGGAGATGACAGAGAATGTGGTGGTTCAGGGCTGAGGGATGGGGTACGACCATGTCCACTTGACTACACACAACCTGTTACCTCCTGTGGTTTCCAATCCCAAGGACTACCTTTCAAACAGTGGCCATTTGAATGGTAAAGCATGCAGTAGGAGCCTGGTGAGCAGGACACAGCAGTCACAGACTAAGAAACTGAGCTAGCTTTCTGGCCTCGGGGACAGCGCGTCACTTGGCTTGGCTCACCAAGGAGGAAGGAAGGACTCTTTACTGAGGCAGGGAAGACTTTGGGCCAAGCTTGGAGTTCACATTTCTGAATCTCAGGAGAGACAAGTGGCCCTGGGTACAGGCTCCACCCAAGGGGGTATCTCCACCCTTGCCCAAGTCCTCCACCCCATGACGTCATCTCAATGCAGCCCCATCGACAGGCACTGTACGGACGCCTGCTGTTTCCAGCTGCCCAGCATCTCTTCACCCTTTGCAGCTGGGGTCTCCGTGAAACAGCTCCAGATGTGGATGTGGACCACACTCGCCCAGTCAGAACCTTCCTGGGGTTGGTTCAGGGGTTTATGATGCCTCCAGGCCCATGTGTGCCAGGCAATACTGTGACAGAGCCATTGGCACCCACTGAGGACACTCTGATAGTTGGACACAAGCCTGGGGCTGCAGAGAGCCATTATACTGGCCTTTGACAGTAAAGCCAATGCAAAGGAGACAAGAGCCAGAGGTTGGGGACATGGGGACACCGCATCATAATTTGAAAGCCTGGATTTCAGCCAACTGTTCTTTTTGCCCTCCCCCTTCCCTTCAATGAGTTAGAAGTGATTTTATAGACAAAGCCAGGATTTCCAGGTGGCAGCGTCGGGTGACAATGGTCCAGAGGCATGATGAGCACAAGGGATGTAGTCTTGGATTGCTAGTGAGCAGCTGGAGTGAAAAGGTGCCTGCTGGCTCTGTCACATGATACCAGGACCCGCAGGGGCTTGAGTGGCTCACTGGGTCATCTCAACCCTATTCAGGGATAGTCACAGAACACTCTGGAGGAACCAAGGGGATATAACCAGAATTGGAAGTGGTGTGAAGTCTGGCTCAGGGTTCTCTCGGGGTCACCTCCCCTCGGCTAGGGTGCACGTAGTGACGGGTGGTGTCTGCCACCAGGACTCTAAGCTCCCAGAGCCCCACCCTAGCTGGTTCATAATAACAGTGTTTGCAGTAGAGATGTCCTAGGTCCCCTGCCGCGGATCACTTAGCTACCCTCCCTGGGAGAAAACAGAAAGCCGTGGGTTTCATGCACTATTTTGGGCTCTGCCCACGTCTTTGTTCTTTGTGAGTACACTCCCAGGGTGCCCTTGCTCAGCTGCGGCCCAACCCAGGTGTAGATCACCAGGTCTGGCTTCATTGTAGACTGGCTAGCAGATGTCAGATGGCTGCCACAAGCCCCACAGAGGTGAGGATGCTATTGGAAGGTGCCAGAACAGGTGGTGGTGACTGAGTAATCAGGCATCTTATCCTAGGTCACACACCCACCCATCCCCACATCTGCCTGATCCATCTGCTCCGGAAGCACCACCCCACATCCGAGGATGCCACATGGAAGTGGGTGGCCTGCCCTGTGTTTGACCCCTGTGCCCCTCCAATGAGCAGGCTGAGAGAAGGGAGGATTGGAGGATTCTCCTGCATCTGCATGGATCTAGCCCAGACTTACAGGTGGTACAGCTGAGGCAGGAAGAGAAAGCCAGTTTGCTCAGGATGACAGAGCACTGGCCACAGCTATGTCTGAAAAGACCAGAGCCTAAGTCAGACCTCAGACCTATTTCTTCGTCGGCATTGGCTGCTTTGTCCTGGCAAATAAACATGGCTGTGTTGGATGTGTAAGACAGTTGAATAATATCTCCACTGCTGTTTGACTTTTCTCTTCATGAAAACATAGACTTAGAGAAGGCTAGTTGCCTGCTTGAGATCACACTGCCTGAAGACGGGAGAAGCAGGATTTGACGCTGTGCTGAAGGCTTGGGGCATTTCTTAGAACCTTCAGATAGAAGAAGAGACCCTGAAATGCCTACCTGTGAGGCAGGAGTCTTGATTCACAAGGATTACTAAGAACTGAATCATACTGCAAAGTTCCAGGACTGAGGAGACCAAAGCCAGCAGGAATACAAAATGTTATAGAGTTTCCATACAGCCCAGTGATCCACTGCTAAGTATATATACAGGAGAATGGAGATACCAAGAGACACATCAGTGGATCAGCAGGTCCATCCACCCACCCATTGTTCACTCACCCACCCATCCATTCACCTATCCACCCACCCATCCACCATCTATCCACCAGCTACCCACCTATCCATCTATCCACCATCCACCCACCCATCCACCATCCACCCACCCATCCATCCATCTATCCACCATCCATCCATCTATCCACCACCCATCCATCTATCCATCCATCCACCCATGTATCCATCTACTCACCCACCCATCCATCTATCCTTATCCACCTCTCTATCTACCCACCCATCCAATCCATCTATCTGTTCACCCACCCATTCATCTACCTATCATCCACCCATCCAAGCATTCATTCAACCACCAATCTATCCACACACATCCAACCATCCACCCAACTACCCATCTATTGACTCATCCATCACCCATCTATCTACCATCCACCCATGCATGCATCCATCTATCTATTTACCATCATCCAATCATATATTCATTTACTCTTCCATCCACTCATTCCATCCATTCATTCATACATTTCTCATTTGATTCACATTCTGAGCAACAATCATTACAGGAAGGCTGCTTTGCACCAGTGTTTATTGCCTCTGGGAAGAAACAATGAAGAAGGTCTTTGTCACCACAAATTCACGGTCTAGGAGGAAACAGGTCTTAGTACATAGATACAGGTGTATCTGTAAGTTGAGACAGATACCACCAAAGAAAAGTCTAGAATAACATGAGGACCAAATATCCATTGTGAGTGTGGGGAGGGCTTGGTGAGGAAGGTGCCACTTAAGATGGAAGTGGAAATATGATTTATGATATATCAGTCAGGAAAGATTTTGGCTTACAGATTAGAAATCAGTGAGTAAAAGGCTGGACTACAGGGGATCTCTCAGCCCACACATCAGAGTTCTGTCTCTGGGTTCTCTGCCCTGGCTCTGTTCCAGGCTGGCTGACCTCATGGACCCAGCATGGCTGTCACTGCCACCATGGGAAGAGATGCCTTGTTCCAGGGATGGTAATAAGGCATCTCTCCTCCTCCCTCCCCAGAGCTCCTCAGCAGCCCTGACTGTGGTATCACAGGGTCACACACAGATCACTGCTGACTGTCACACATCCTCCAGCTGTTTTCACTCAGGGTGGATTTTTTTTAACCCATCTGTGTGTGTGTGTGTGTGTGTGTGTGTGTGTGTGTGTGTGTGTGTGTGTGTGTGTCTGTGTGTCTGTGTGTGTATGTGTGTATGTTGCATGTATATGTGTATGTGTCTCTGTGTGTATGTAAGTTTGTGTATGTGTGTGTGTATGTGTCTGTGTGTGTATGTGTGTTGCTGTTGGCATGTGGCGGGAGGAGTCAGGCTGTGACGATATATCCTCTATCACAGAGTTATTCTCCACAGAGAATGTCCAGCCACGGACAGCAGGAAGACTGAGATTCTTGCTTTACACTGGTTATAGATCGATCCTGGGAGTGAGGTGCAAGTAGGGGTGGGGGGGGGGAACTCTAGCTACACTCCTCCAGGCCATGAGGCATGAGTCATGACTGCAGATATGGACAAGCCCACCACCTTTTCTGTCTCTTCCAGGACAATAAGCCCCAACAGAGGTAGGAACCTTCCCAGATGTTCTTCTACCCCATTCCCATCCAGTGGCCATCACCAAAGTTCCTCAAAACATTGTTGTCAAAGGGACCAATATGGGACCCACTCTTGATGTGGTGCTAACTCTAGAGCTTTAGTGAGACACACAGGAAACACTGGGGACAAAGATGCTGGATGAGCTTAAGAGAATGGCAATTGCCAGGCAGTGGTAGCACACACCTTTAATCCCAGCAATCAGGAGGTAGACAGATCTCTGTGAGTTCAAGGCCAGCCTGGTCTACAAAGTGAGTTCCAGGACAGCCTGGGCTACACAGAGAAATCCTGTTGAGAGAGAGAGACAGAGACAGAGAGAGAGAGACAGAGAGAATATGGCAGTTATGAGAAAGACTACACCTAGAAATCATTGTATAGATGGGAAAACTGAGGCACAGGGAAGAGAGGAGCCTAGATCAGAGGGTCACTCAATAAGCAGAGGCAGGTACAGATTGGCCCTTTCCTAACCTATGACCAGGACCTGCTGTTCTCTCTCTCTCTCTCTCTCTCTCTCTCTCTCTCTCTGTGTGTGTGTGTGTGTGTGTGTGCGCGCGCGCGCGCGAGCATGTAGTATGGGTGTGTATGCATGCAGACACCAGAGGACAACCTTGGGTGTCATTTCTCAGGTGCCAGGTGCCTCCATCTTGCTTGGTTTTTTGAGACTGGACCCCTCCATGAACTGGGGTTCACTGACTAGCCTAGTTGCCAGCAGACCCCAGGGATCCTCCTGTCTCTGCCTCCCCAGTGTTAGAATTACAGGGGTGCCCCACAATACACAGCTTTTCACCTGGATTCTGGGGATCCAATCCAGATCCTTGTACCTGCAGGGCAAGCTCCTCTCTGGCTGAAGCTCTGTTCTGTCTTGCTTTTCCCTCAGACAGTGTCTCATTCTGTAGCCCAGGCAGACTGTAAACGTCACCCTCCAGCTTCAGCCCGTAGGCTAGGGCTCCAGGCATGTGCCACCACATCTGTTCCAATGGCAAATCCCCAGTGATCACTAGAGACCCTGGATGCAATGGGACGGTCCCAGTTTCTGATCCCAAGTCTTTTTGGGGGGTGTGAGGGATGGGGCTACTTCCTACCTCCCCTCCCCTCACAAAACCATCTTCTCATTCATTTACTCCAGGACCCCTGGGATGCAGCGGTGGCCATCCTGTGAATGACATCTCCTGATTAGATTACAGAGTGGTGACCGGACTGGCCAGCACCAAGTGCCAACCCACAGCCACACTCTTTTTGGCCACATGGCTCTTATAGAACAACTCTTGTCTGGGTTCTTTGCCAGCAGCGGTATGCTCATAACCACACTGCCCATCTCTCTGAGGCAGTCAGAGGTTGGCAGCCCTGAGTGCCTTTTTCTGTATGTCAGTAACTGACTGGAGCCAGACAGCAGCTAGAGGCAAGCACCTAGTCACCACCGGCTACATCTCTCCTGTCCAGCTCTGCCGGGCCCCAGGAGGCCCCACAGCTGAGGGGAATGGCATTGGTGGTGAGGCTGTTCCAGGAGCCCAGGCAGGATACTCTCTTCTTCAGGGAGGAAGGAAACGCCTCCACTGCTGTGGTAACCAATGCTGTTTATACAGCATCTTCTACCTGAAGCCCATTCCTCAGCCAGGCAGGGACTGTTCCTGGCACCCCAAAGCCAGAGAGCATGAAGGAGGAGTGTGATATGTATTCTCCAATCTGGGCCCCTAAAACAGACACCCCACACATCTCCGTTTGTTCAGCAGTCCCAGGGTTGGGGTGTTGGGGTGGCTGGCTTAGATTCCACCTTACATAAAAACACTAGAACATTTTTGACTAGAGATGGAGGAAGGCGTGGGTGTCTGAGATGGGGCTCTGTTTTTGGGGCACATACGCACTCCTGCCGCCTCCCTCCCCTCCTCTTCCCCAGACAGACCCTAGGGTAGCCCAGTAGTTGCACTTCTCTCTGCAGGTTTCCAGCCTGCCTGGCACCTTGGACCCCTCAGCTCAGGGGTGGGGGTAGGAGATGCTTTTAGATTGCTGTCAGAAGTGAAAAAAGAGGAAAGGGCTGGTGTCACGCTTCCCTTTGAAGCTGCGAGGCAGGAGCAGAGGCAGCAGCCACCAGCAGCCTCATTGAGAAAGGAGACACCAGAAAAGAATGCCAATTAACACCCAGGTCCCCTCCGGAGTGCCAGCCATAAATATTAATGGCCTTAATCACCCAACATTAGAACTAATGCCTTGTAAATTAAGGGCATTTTCTTGGGAGTAAATAGTCACATTAGTGGCAGAAAAAGGTGACAGCAGGTGACAGCATCCCTATCAACAGCAGGCTGGGCGGAGCCTGCCCAGGATGGATGGCATGAACCACCAGGGCAGGTCCAAGGGGAGGCACGGCCAGTGGATGCAGGGGTAGGATGGTGGGGTTGTCAGAGCGGATGTTAAGGAGTCTGGGGAAAAGGAAGAGGTTGCAGGCCACAGCAGGGACAGATTTGGGGGGGGGTAGCAGCAAAGAGCTCAGGCATTGGGGCTCAAACTATGGGGCACTGCTTTGAGATGGAGTCTCATTCTGTAGCCAAGGCTAACCTCAAGCTTACTCTGTAGCCCAGGTTGGCCTGTAGCAATCCTCCTGCCTCAGCCTCCTATGAGCTGTGAATTCATATGTGTACCACCATGCCTGGCATCAT
This sequence comes from Onychomys torridus, assembly GCF_903995425.1. Lineage (NCBI taxonomy): Eukaryota > Metazoa > Chordata > Mammalia > Rodentia > Cricetidae > Onychomys > Onychomys torridus. The sequence continues at coordinate 125,478,213 of NC_050446.1, forward strand.
TATCATTTTCTCTTTTTTATGTGTGTTGTGTGTGTTCATGTGTGAGAAGGTGGGGGTATGTGTGTTTGTCCTCGGTTTCCAGCCTTGTTTCCAGGGCTTCTTGTCCATTGCTGTGTACCCCAGACCACCTGACCTTTGGGTTTCTGGAGATTCTCCTGTCTCTGCTTCCAGTTTCAGCACTGGGATGTTGGGATTACAGACACACGCTACTGAGTCTGGCTTTAAGTTAGTTCTGGGGATTTGAACTCAGGTCCTCAACTTCGCAAGACAAGTGCTTTACCCACTAATCCATCTCCCCATCCCTGCTTGTTTAAGACAAGCTCTCTCATTATGTAGCTCAGGATGGCCTCAGATCTCCATCCTCCTGCCTCAGCCTTCCCGTGCTGGCATGCACCTCTGTGCCTGGCTCCTCCCATTGTCTTGATGGGACCAACCTCTCTTTTCTCCTTCCTCCTCCAAGGCTGACTTCACCACAGGATGCAGCACCAAGCCTGCGATTCACAGGACTTCCGGGTTTGAACTACAAATTTTAGGCTGAAGAAAACGCTGTTATCTGTCACGTGGTTGATGCTGACACCTAAGCAGCCCCAGGCAACAGGGTTGATCGTTTTTTATGAAAGAAGTCAAGAGTGCAGAGCGTCCGTCCACACATTCGCCTCGGGCCCTTCTGCCCATCCCCCTTCTATCCCTCTCCTCTTCACCCACAGAACCCTAAGCAATTAGCTTTGCTACCACTCACAGCAAAGGCATTTCATTCTTTGCCACACGTGCTGACCAGGACACCACAGTGAACACAGGCAAATAATCTCAGGGACCTTAAGCAGGGAGTGGCTGGGCTGCTCACACCCTTCCCTTCCAGGAGGCTCCTGGGTCCTGGGCCCCAGGCAGATGCTAGCCTTGAACCCTCTCTAAATGGGCCACCTGGCCCCGATCCTTTCACCTGAGCTCGCCTGCACCTCAAAAGGATGACCCTCATGGGGGCGCTCCAGGAGAACTGACTGGATTAAATTAGACCAGTGTCTCTGAATTCCCTGGGAAAGACAGTGGCCATGGGACCTATTGGTGGGGCCAACTGCTCCCTGTCAGCCAGGGTAGACTGCGCACAAGAAGGTGGGTCCTTGTTCAAGTTAAGGACTTCAAGGTGAGAAAATGCAGTGCTTTCCCCCAGGGTGAACCCAGCGTCAGCTCAAGGTGAGGGTGAGCGCTCCCCTCTCCCCGTTCCTTCTCCCTCTCAGCCAGAAAGAATGGCCCTGCCTACAGTTGATGCTGGGCATGAGCCTCCCCCACCTTCAAAAAGCAGAGGAAAGATAAAATAAACATGACACCGAGTTAACAGTCACTTGTGGGGTGCTACGTCATCACTTTAACTGGCACAGCTGTCTTCTGAGGTGAGTCCTAACATTATCTTCATGGGGAAGATGGGGAAACTGAGGCATGGGAGCAGCATCATTTATACCTGCCCAACAGTGAGGAAGGAGGCAGAGCTGGGACTCTGTGGGGCTTGAGTGAATGAGGACAGGAGGAGGTATGGGGGTGTCACAGCACCTGGGGGCTCCAGTGTCCAGGCAGGAGCTCCGAGATGAACGGGAACTGTGTCTCCTGGTCAGGACAGGAGATCAGAACATACAAGAGAACATGCATCCACTCCTGAGACTCCAGGGGCTGGCCCACGCTCTGGGCTCTGCCTCCACCTGTACCCACCACCCACCTGCACCATCTCCTGCCCCGCCCTTCACAGCCCCCTCCAGCACCTTGTTCCTAGAACCTACCCTGGGCATTCCCGTCCCAGGGCCTTTGCGCTGTGCCTTTTACTTCTACTCACACAGGAAGTTTAAACTTTTCTGTTTCACTTCTGTGCCGGGGCAGGGGCCCGTGTGCCATTGCATGTGTGGAGGTCAGAGGGCAACTTGCAGAAGTCAAGTCCTCTCTTTCCACCGTGTGGGTTCTGCCATCAAACTCAGATTGCCAGGCTTGTGGGGTCATTACCTGCTGAGCCATCTTGTCACCCTGTCACCGATTTATTACTATTATTTTCCTTTAAATTCAAAGAGCAAGATATCTAGGGAGGGTGTGATCTGCCTTCCTGAGGGACAACCCTGCCTACCAGTGTGCACCAAGTTCAAGAACCAACTGCCACGCAGGGAATAAAACAACAGGACAGATTCATGCCTGTCACTCCAAACCCCTCCTCCTCCTGAGACTTTAGGGAGCCTTAGGCTGTGGCCCATGTCCACACTGCAGATGCAGCCCTGACAGGACTGGACTCTGCTCAGTCACTCTGAGCCTCGGACCGGGGCAGCAGGGGGAACACTGGGTCTCTACAGGGAGATGTCACTGGCTCTGACATCCTTCCAGCTCCTATTTCCTCTTGTGCACAGGGGAGGTGAAGGAGGTACCGGCTGCCCCTGCAATGGCTGAATGGCAATTGGAAGAGGGGCCTGGAGCAAACCTCTGCCAGGCTGGGAGGGAGGGCAGGTGTCATGCTTCCAAAACCTGGGCCATAGAGCCGGCGGCAAGGGCAGGTCAACCACCAGGTTTGGCTGAGGCTGGTGTGGTGCAGAGACCGCTGGTGCTTTTCACACACATCCTAAGCAGAGAAGTGGCCAACCCAGAACTCCAACCAGCCTTGGAGGCCTCCTAAGACTTCCAAAGCTCTAGCCACACTGACCCTAAGTGGGCCTTCCAGTCAGCACAGAGTTCACTCAACTCTTGCAGGGCAGAGTCATGATCAGCCATCAGGGGAATATGCAAATCAAAACCACAGTGAACAGTGCTGGGTATAGTAGTACACACCTTTCATCCCATCACTCCAGAGGCAGAGGCAGGCAGGTCTCTGTGAGTTCAAGGCCAGCCTGCTCTACATAGTGAGTTCCAGGACAAACAGAACTGCATAATGAAATCCTGTCTCAAAACAAACAAACAAACAAACAAACAAACAAACAAACAAACACCAACCACAGTGAACAAGCTTCCAAAGGAGGGAAGCCACCAACAGTTCTACCAAGCTGTGACATCTACGCACCACAACAATGGCCAGCATGGTACTATAACCCTAGGGGTGCAGCAGTGGCACCCAGACTTGTAGTAACCACCGGCTCTCTAACAAGAGGGGAAATTATGCCTGGTTCTGGAAACCTAGACAACTACCCAGGACTAGTGAAGTGGTGAATCTTGGAGGAAAACCTATAGTTAAACTTTACTAAACCAGCACAATCCCTGACTATAGTATTTGTCGTGTACCCACAGATAAGTATAGTTCTCACACCTCATCAAATAAACTTAACTTTGCAACAGACAGAGAACATTACAGAAAACCACAACCAATCAGAACAAAGAGAACAAGGGACCGTATGGTCCCTAGTCTCCGTCGATACATCTACAACACAACTCCTGCACCGAAGGCTGAGGGATCATAGCAAGTGAGGGGGTGGAAAAATTGTAAGAGCCAGAGAACAGGAAGTTTGCTGGGAGATTGTGTCTCTTAGAAATGTCAAAGAAGATAGAGCCGCAAGTCTCATCAACATGGCTGCCTAAACATGACCTGAACAAGGATGACACCAACAGAAACACCAACATAGAAGCCAGATAAACCCTTTCCTCCTCAAGTTGCTTTTGGTCAGTGTTTCACACAGCAACAGAGGAGCAAATGAGGCCAAGAGATGGCTGCTAAAGGGGTACAGGCAGGGAACAGGGGTGAGTGGCTACTTTAGAGGGTGAGCAGAGGCCCCGAGGTCTAGGGAAGTCACTCTGAAGAGGCGACTTTTGGAGAGGGACATCTGAATGGAAAGAGGGAGCTATAGATGCCCAGGAGAATGGGTGTGTGTGCACGTGGGTGTGTGCAAAGGCCCTGTGATGGCCGTGATGGGCTGACCCTGATGAAACATGAGCCAGAAGGAGCTGAGGCTGGGGAATAATGGGGCTAGTAGACCCTGGCAAGAACAGTGGCTTTATTGTGAGTGGACTGGGAGCCACAGGAGGGTTTTGGCTCTGACTTGGGTTTACTGCTGGGAGGTGGGTTTAGGGAGATGGAAACCAGAGACCACTGAGGGTAGTCCTGAAGTAGACCAGGGGAGAGCTCACAGCAGATGGGGTACCCAGGTCCGAGGTGCTCCCGGCTGGGTCCTATGGGGCCATATGCATACCTTCTCACCCAGACTCCCACATCCCTGGAGATGACAGGGCTTTTCGTCATCATTGAACTTGAACCAGATGTCAGCTGGGGTTCCCCCGGCAGTAGACGGTCTGTGAACCCCCCTCAACCTTCAGGTCATCCCTGGATCCACAGCCCCTCCATGGAGCTCCAAAAATGCCCCCCAGATTCACAGATTAATGATCCTTGCCACCTTTGTCTCTGGCGTCAAGTGTCTTGACCGCAGCTGGGTGATATCTCAGCATCCACCCACCCACAGCGACATTCTGATAGCGTCTTCCTCCAGAAGGAGGTTACACAGGGGACCACTTGTGAAAGCATCATCAAGATTAAAGAGAGAACCGAGGTAGAAACATCCCAGCTCTTACCACAGCGCAGCCATGCTTGGTGCCCAGGGATACGTGGGAGGCCACTCCCTTTTTGGAGAGCTTCATCGCCCACCCCCGTCCCACAGACATTCTCGTTTTATGAGCCATGGAGAAGCCATCTTCCCAACACCACTGGGACTTGGGAGGAATTTTGCAGCTGGGAAGAGAACCTGCTCCCATTTCATCCACCCCCTGGGACTCAGAAAACCCTGGAAGATGTAAGATCCATCCCAGGTCATGAGATCCAGGTGTAGCTAGGAGCATTGTATCCACATCTGGGCCAGAAGCCCCATGCCAATAGATCCTGTCCCATAGGCATCTGCTGTGTTTTAGACACCGAGTCTGCACCCCTCTTTAAAGGCTGCATTTATATACAAATTGTGCTTTTAAAAAATTCTCTGGAGTTGGGGATTTAGCTCAGTGGTAGAGCACTTGTCTAGCAAGCACAAGGCCCTAGGTTCGAGCTTCAGCTCAAAAAAAAAAAAAAAAAAAAAGGATTCTCTGGATGCTTTTTAAATGAAATTTATGTGTTGTTTATGTATAACTATTTGCCTGTATGTATGCACTATGTGTAAGCAGCACCCACAGAGGTCAGAAGAGGGCATTGGATCCCTTGGAACTGGAGTTATAGATGGTTGTGAGTCAACATGTGAGTGTTGGGAACTGAACCCAGGTCCTCTGCAAGAGCAGCCAGTGCTATTAGCCATGGAGCTATCTCTCCAGCCTTAACTATGTTTTGAAAGGGAATACATGCATAAGTTTGAAACAAATATAAAAAAGTACAGAGTTGGGGGATTGGGGATTTATCTCAGGGGTAGAGTGCTTGCCTAGCAAGCACAAGGCCCTGGGTTCAATCCTCAGCTCAAAAAAAAAAAAAAAAAGGTACAGAGTTGGAAGGGATTTCCTTCCTCAACCCCACCCAAGCTGGAAGCTGCCATTGTTCTCTCCTGCTCTGCAGAACTCTGAAGGAAGGGGGGCTATGAATGGCAAACTCTTTCTTACTGAATCCCACTTTTATTCAGACTGCAAAGTACCCAGCTAGAAAACGTTCGTGTTCCCAGACTCCCTTGCAGCTAGAGCAGTCATGGGACTCAATCCTGTAGAAATCATTTGGGAACAGCATTCCTTCCCACTATCCCCCAAAGTCAAAGTGCTTAGGAAAAAGGCATCTGTGTTTCCTTTTTGCCTTTACCTCTACCCCTCCCTTTCTTTATGGAATGTGGTCTAGATGGCTGGAGGCTACATACTGAGACCAGAGCAGCAAGAGGGCCTGGAGCTAAGTTCCCTGACCCGTGAAGCTGCCCATCTTCCTGAGAGATGCTTTGGCCAAGCATCAGGTTGCATTTTTCCACAGACACTGCATGCAGCACATCCCTCGCTCACCCTTCAGGATCTTTTTTCTTCACTTAATGCAAGATGCTAGAGGCTCTCACACATCAGGACACACAGCTCCCCCAGGTGTGTGTGTGTGTGTGTGTGTGTGTGTGTGTGTGTGTGTGTGTGTGCATGTGTATTTGCAGTACAGCGGCATGTGCCTGTGCATATGGAGGCCAGAGGTTAACGGCAGGTTATCTATCACTCTCCACCTTATTCTGTAAGGCAGAGTCTTTCTAAGCCTGCAGCTCAGATTTAGCTAGGCCAGTTAGCCAGGACACCCCAGGGGTCTTCCTGCCCCCTTTTCCCCAGCTGGGGCCACAGCAGCTGGCTACCCCAAGTTTTAAAGACTGTGTCACAGGCCTGAGCTGATGTCTCAGTGAGTCTTCAGCTGGTCCCTCCTGGGAAGTTGTTCCCAACCTCACACTATCTCAAACAGCACCACAAAGACTAGCCAGGCACATAATCTCCCATCTGCCCGAGAGCTCGTGTGGCCAGAAGAGCCGCTGTGTCCAAGGGCAGGTGCTCCTGTAATGTTCTAAGGTACTGCTCCTCCCCTGCAGAGATGTGTGGCCTGTTAGGATTGTGCCCACTAAGTATAGGTGTCACTACACAGCATCTCTGATCCCTTCAACAGCAAACACAGGAGTACTCACTTGGCTGAGGCCCAGGAACTTGGATGTGGACCACCCAAAGCCAACAAGGGGGGAGGGTGGCATGGGGTTTGACCCGGGGCTAAGGTGATGTCCAGGTTGGGCCTGCAAAGGCTCGGCTGCCCAGCAGGCTGGGGGCTGAGGCCCTCAGACTTCAGACAGGTCTAGCCTGAGAGAAACAGATGGGGTAGCCTCTGGGGGCCAGGTTTGTTCAGGGCAGGATGGGGGTCCTGCTCCATTTGGGGGGCGGTGCTCAGCTTTCCCTTCTGCCAAGTGTAGGGCTTGGAGTCTTAATCTCTAACTTCCCTGAGTGCTTAGTGTCTTCACAACCCACGTCCCGGGTCTCCTGGGAACTGCTTTTTAGACCCCAAAATGGAAACAGTCTTTGGAGGGAGATTTCCTCCATTCCCATCAGAGCAAGTTTGGCGGTGCCTGGGGTTCTATTTTCATCTTCATAGTGAGGTCACACTCCCTAGGGGAGGCCAGGCTGTGGGAGGGCAGTGGGGGCAACCTTCATCTACTCTCTCCACTCCCCAACACTGACTCCAAGCATGGCCCTGCAGTCGATCACAGTCCCAGCAATCCCTCACCTCACCTGTAAGAGAGACAGCCTCTATTTCAGACAATGAAATGGGCACAGAGAGGCAACAAGCCGATGTTTGGTCCCAGGAAGTCTAGAACCAGGGTTCTATACCCTTCACCCAACATCTCCACTTCTGTCACAAGGACATTTTGGGGGGACTGTTTGGCTGTAGGGCCAGTCTAGGCAATGTGGGGCATTAGGTGACATCTGTGGCTTCCCACAGGTGTTCTCAGGTATGACAACTGAAAACATCTCAGATCTTACTAAAAGTCCTCTGTAGTCAAAATCACCCCCCTGCTCCCCACGGAGAACCACTATCTTCACAAAGCTCTGGGGGGAAGGATTTTGGGTCCTCTTGAGCTCCACTCCAAGGTGACATTAACCGAGGTCATAACAATATCACAACGGGCCTTCTGTGAAGTTGGCAATGGAGGTGCTTCAGCAAGGAGCAGTGGTAGGCAGTTGGCAAGGACTCAGGTTGGCTGTGTGACCTTATGCCAATGTCTTAACCTCTCTGAGATGTGAGCCCCTCAGCCAAAATGAGCAACAAGTCTTGGAGAATTGAAATGAGATGCTTATCAAAGGGGTCATATTCATAGACAGAAGAAAATCACACTGGAAACGGCCCCAGTGGAGTGTTAGCAGAGTCAGTAAAAGCACAGAGTCTGCTCAGCAGGCAAGATGTGGCTTTTGGTTGAGGTTGGATCCCTGAGGTGGATTTACTAGTAAGTAGTTAAACCAAAGCACAGAATGTTATAATGACGATGTCCCATTAGTATTTGGAATAGCGGGAGGCAGGGGACCTGGAATGAACCTTCAACATCTTCTTACTTAGGACCTACTACGAGCCGGATGCTATTCTAAGCAGCCAGTGACAGACAAAACAAACAAAAGTCACCATTTCTGCAGGCTGACGTGACGTGACCATGAACAGGTCTGTGCAGATGTTCTATAAAGACGCACCAGGGGATGCTGGGCTGGGCAAACCTTCAAGCTCACTGTTTAAGTGGTTTTTCGGGAGGAGGAGGGGCAAGGGAGGGCTTGTTCATTGGAAGTGTCAGACTCTGCAAGCCTAGTAAGGCCTCAGAAGGAAGGGAGAGAGCATAGCCTGGCTCAGGGGGACAGCTGCTGGCATGGCTGCTACCTGTCCATTAATTTTTTGAGCACTTACTCTGTGCTGGGTGCTGGGGACACAGAGCTGAGCATGGGAGACAGCTGTGGCATGGAGAAGAGGTTGGGGAAATCGCCATCATTGTTATGATGACTAAAATATACCAGAGAGGAGGCCTGTAGCTCTGGGGACTGGCCAGCAGTCAGACCCTGGGCTCCACTCTCTCCCCATATGCCTGTTTACAAGGCATGGTCTCGACGGCCTGGGAACAGTTAACATTCATTGAATATTTACAATTAGCCAGCCACATTGCCAGTACTTTACACACGTGAACTTTAACACCCTTCCTATGATGCTATAGAAATTATTAGCCCACCTCTTGCTGTCGAGAAAGTCGAAGTACAGAGAGTTTGGTTAACTTATCCCAGGTCGCACAGCTAGCAAGTAGCAGATCCCAATTCAAATCTAGGCCTTCTGCAAGAACACCCCCTCACTCGTGGCGTATCTTCCCAGTTCCTGGGCTCAGGGGGTGTCTGGCTTCGCTCTGGAGCCCAGGGGGTGGAGGCACAAGGTGAACAGAAGCCAGCTAAGTGCACATCATTTTTCTGCCTACAGTCTTACAGGGAGGCATCATCAGACTTCTCTCCGAACTCAGAGGTCCCCATGGAACCTACCTCCTGCCCCAGAAAGGGGCACAAGCCAAGCTCCTACCCCACTCAGTGATTCCTAGGACCCTGACCCTGGTTATACAGTCACAAACTGAGCCATGATCCCTGTTGAGAATCAGCCTTCTCACACTGTGTCCTGGTCCCAGTTGCACTAAGGTCCCTAGACTCGGTCACTGATGATCCATCAGCAAGAGCTCCGCAAACACCCTGGAGACAGACCAACAATCTATCAGGCAGATGGACGGACGGACATGGGGACATGACTTACTTTTCCACATAAACACCAGGCAGACAGCCCAAGCACCCACCTGGTTTGTCAGTTGGACCTCACTGCTACTTGGCTTGTGACAAAGCTGGTCACTGAGACAGACTGGACAGTGCCAATGACCAGACACTGGAGGATGTGAGGAAACAGGACACATGATCCTGTACCCACAGAACACCTGGGGATGTCTCAAAAACCATGGCAGCCTTTAAGCCCTCCTAATGAGGAGGAGGAAAAGGGGGAAGAGAGGGGAGGGAGGGGAGGAGGAAGAGGAGGAAGAGGAGGAAGAGGAGGAGGAGGAGGAGAAGCAGTATTCTGGGTTGCTCAGTGACCTTTCTCTAACTCTGCTCTCTATTAGCTGAGGAATGGTGACCACACATCTCACCCAACCTCTACGTCATCTCCAGGCCTCATTCAGCCTCCTTCCACAGGCCACAGGAAAGCTGAGGGCAGCTAGCTCTATGGATACGGGTGCACATGAATGTGTGTACCCATGCGCCCATGTGTACATGAACTTGGAGGTGGTGGGTAGAGTCCTTGCTCAGCCCTTCCTGTCCCCATCTCTGCCAAGCCCACTCTTCTGCTTCATGCTTTGGGGGTGGGGAGCCCTCCCTCCCAGCTGTAGTGAGGGGGTACACAGCCCTCCCTCCGTGCTGCATGGTCTGAGGTGGGCAACACTTCCCCCTGCTGTGTAGTGTGGGGGGGTGGGGAGCCCTCCCTCGATGCTGAATGGTGTGGGGGTAGAGAGCCCTCCCTTCCTGTTACATGGTGGGGGGAGAGTTATTCTTCCCTGCTGTGTGCTGTGGGGGGTGGGGAGCCCTCCCGCCACTTCCCGTTTTGGGAATCAGGCTAAGAACTATGCAGGAGACAGAAATAATTCCTTTTTCGAGCCTGGCCAGGGCTGCAGAAGCTCAAACACTGGCTGGCACAAGACCAGTGCTGGGGAAGGGCCTGAGAGGGGGTAGCGGGTGGGACTAAGCCTGGGGCCTGACAGACAAAAGCCTGGCACGTGCAGTGCACCTCCTCATCCCAGGGCCAGGAAGATTCCAGACTCCTAGTGTGAGGCTGCCAGGCTAGAAAGGGCAGGAGGTGGGGAGAGGTAGGGAGAGGCTGGGGAGAGACAGATTACAGAGAGAGAAATCTGCTCAAGACAACATGAAGAACAGACCATGCCTGACAGCCCAGAGGGGTCCTTGGGTTCCTCTGGAGAACGTACCCCACAACCTATGCATGCCTCCAGAGCATTCAAGTAACAAATGGGATTGGGAAGCAGCCACCCTGTAGTAGTTGCACACTAAATGCAGTTGTTCTGGTAAGTATGCAGAGCCAGCTCAGGACCTCCTGGGCCAGTCACCCCAGCACTGGGCCACACACACATTTGCACCTGCAGAATAGAATCAACAGACGCCCCTTTGGGGGGTGGCCAGAGGACTAACGGTTAGGCAGCAGGTATGTCAAACATTCTAGTCTTTCCTTCCTTCAAAATAATTAGCAGCCGTCTGAGGTCCCCTAACCACCCAAAGGCAGCCTAGTCCTTATTCTCTAGGTGATACCATGTGCCTCCTCTCTGAGCTGCAAAATGATTGTCCTGAACAGGAGCAGTCCTGAGAACACAGACACCCCCGTGATGCTAACAGCTGTCACTCCCTGGCACTAGTCTCTCTTGGCCCTTCCCTATACTGCCAGGGTCCCTCAGGACCCGAGGAATAAGCACCAGGCCTGCTCAGAGTTCGTGACCTCAGAGGCTGGCTAGGGATGCCGGACGAGTCCTCTTTCCCTCCGGCTGACCCCATGTGGTGCAAGAAGGGCTACAGCCTTTGGGCCCAGAGCAGCACAAAACAGAGGTACCTGGAGACCCCTTCCCACTTCAACCAACACTGCCCTCCCTGGGGTGGGGGTGACGCCTCTGCAGTCACCAGCGTTATGTGGCTTCTTGTTTCTAGAATGTAAATACACCCACACAAGACCGCTCCGCATCAGCTTGAGTCCCCACCCTGACCTTCACAGAGAAATCATTGTTTTCCCTTTTTATGAATAAGGAGACTGAGGTTCAGCCACGTAGATGGTCTGTTTCAAAAGCATAGAGCCCCAAAGCGTCCACACCAGGATTTGAACTTGGTGATGTCCTATGCTCCTCTAATGGTGTGATGTCATCCTCTCCATTTCTGGGCAAGTGGATGAGAGAGAGAAGTAGTAAGAAACCCACCAAATCCCAGCAATTACCGGTCTGGGGATGGCTGATCTCAACAAGCCTAGACATACTCAGAGATGATGGGGGTGGGGAGAAGCCCAGGAAGGCCTGGGGCTGGGCCACTGTGGGGTGGTTCTGGGTTTTTCTGGGGGCTCCCTTCTGGTGACACCCCCTCTCACACCTCTGGAGAATTATCTCTCTAGTCGCCCCTTCTCTATGATAGGTCTTGAGGTTTAGGTGAAGGCCAGCTCTGCCTCCCTCTCCACGCTTGGCCAATCATAACTCTACATCTAGAGAGCGCGCCAACAGTGATTGGCTTAGCTTGGTCATGTGATCGAGAAGCCAGCCTGACTTCTAGACTTGGGCAAAACTGGCCTAGGTGGTCAAATGGAGTTCAGAAACCCACTTGGTTCTCATGCCTTCGGGTGGCCCGCTCTGCCTGGTTTGCTAGGATCACTCAGATTTTAAATTCAGAGGTCACAGCCAAGAGCCACCCTAGTTCCTGGTATCTGGGGCAGGGATGGTTTGTCGCCCTGCTTCAGTTTATGAGTATCAGGTTGGGTGCTGGCTTTAGTAATAGCAGGTTCCTTCTTAAATCAACACGGACGTTTAAAAAGTGAGTTGGGATCAGGGCATGGCTTGGTAGTTAAAATACATGCCCTGTAAGCCTGAGGACCAGTGGCCACAGAAATGCTGAATGGACATGGCAGTAGGCCTGTAATCCCAGTCTCCAAAAGTGGAGGTCAGGATGGAGGTCTCCTGAGCAAGCTGGCTAGCAGGACTAGCCACATCAGTGAGCTCTGGGCTCCAGTAAGAGCCCCTGCCTCAGTGAATAAGGTAGATGAGAAATTAATATGACTCCACACATCAACATCAGGCCTCCACATGAACTCACATGTGTATCCACACACATGCAAAACATGCACACATATATACAACACACACACACACACACACACACACACACACACACACACACACACACATGGGAAAGGGGTAATCACAGAGCTAACAACTGCAGCCTTGGTAAGAGAAAACTGGCTCCCAAATCATGAAAGTTGCATTGAGTTGGGGGCAGGATGTGGGTAGCAAAGAGACACACAATGGCCGGAAAACTATGTCCTGTACCTGGGTCACTGGCTGTTTTGGGCCTGGACATCACCACTGTCTCCAAGCCTCCACATCCTCCCGGTTCACTGGCCAATCAAATAAATCAGAAGCAGGAGGAGTCTACTCACATCCCTAACAGAGTTCCTCTTCAAAGTGTAACCTGGGGCTCCAAGTTGACTCAGCTGTTAAGGGCACTGCTCTTCCTGAGGACCTGGGTTCAATTCCCAACACCCACATGGTAGCTCGCAACCATCTGTAACTCCAGTCCCAGGGAATCCAATGCTCTCTTTTGGCATTCATGGGCACCAGATATGCACATGGTGTGCATTTGCACAGGTAGGCAAACACTTAAACACATAAAATAATTGTAAAAAATTATCACCGTGTAACCCCCTCTGGGGCAAAACCCAGGGCCAACAGCAGTGTTGATTCTTACTGGCTCCTGGGGAAATCTGTCATTCTCTACCCCCAACTGCTGTGTGTGTGCCCAATGGGGCCTTGTCTGCCCATTAGCTACCATTCAGTAGAGACACCCTTTAGAGAAGCTAATTGCCTGGTGCCCAGGCTCCTCAAGCCTCCTGGCACAGGCAGCTGGCTGTCGATCCCCTGCCATTATCTTCTGATACCAGTATTTGAGTTATCTGCAGAGACCAGAGACCCTGCCTAGCACTGCTGGTGCCTTACTACCAGGCATGGCCACACAGAGTGCAGCTATTAACCCTCACTAGCTGAGTATTAGGTGCCAGCAGGCATCTGTGCAGTGTCTGTGGCCACACACACTCCCATCTCCAAGCCAGCCCAGGCCTCTGAGGGTGTGTGTGTAAACCATTCACATATCCACTTAGAGGCAGCCTCTGACCCTCAAATAAGATTCGTGCACGCTCGTGCACACTGGTCTGGCACTCAAGAGTGAGTCTTTAGTGGATGCACTCTCACTCTTTGAGTGAGGTTTGGGATGTGCATAATAAAATGCACATGTTTATGGGTTATTTGCGATGCGTGTGTGTGTGTGTGTGTGTGTGTGTGTGTGTGTGTGTGTGTGTGTAGGGATTGGTCTCTGTAGCCCCAGCGCTAGGATTACAGGTGTGCTGCCATACCTGGCTTTTTACATGGGTTCTGGGGACTTGAGTCAGGTCCTTATGCTTGACCAGCCAGCACTTTACTGACTGAGCATTGTCTCGGTCCTGGGAATGCTTCTAAACAGACAAATATGCCTGTGCCTTCCCGGCCCCTAGTGAGGGAGCAGAAAGTTTCCATCAAAGGAACCACTGCTCCAAGCTCTCATCAGGTTCATTTTGCCTTTTTGAACCTCATGTGCATGGAATCACATGGTGCATCCTTCTCAAGGATGATGAGGCATGCTCAGGTGCAAACATGTGCACCCACACATTTGCACACACATGCTTGACAGTCGACCACGCTTGGAACAGGACATATCTGCACTACGAATCCCTTTGCTTTGTGTCTCAGGGATCCTTACGAGGAGGCCGGACTTGACCTAGGGGTTGTACAAGTCCTAATTTACTCTGTGTCCCTAGCAACCTCACAGCTGTTTACAGTTCTGATGGACAAGGAATCTGGAGCACAGAGACATCCAGTGGCTTGTCCAAGGTCATACAGTTAGAAAATGGCATGGCTGAGATTCGAACCCAGGACAGCTCAATGTTCTCCTCTTGGACAGACTATGGGGGCTGTTGACAATGTTTATGCCCTGGAACGTAGTAGGTGCTTAATAAATGTCAGAAGTTGCTGCTTAGTACCGCATGGATGTCTCAAAATAACCCCATTTGCACATGAAGATAGGAAGCTCAGCAAGTGACTGTGGCCACCGAGTGGGTTTGAACAGAAAGGCAGGCTAAGAAGTGCTGGGGAGGGTGCCAGGAACGTGTGCATATTGCCATTGGGAATGTAAGCCAGTACAGTCACCATAGAGAACAGCACTGAGGTCGTCTCTTGACTTAAAACAGAAGCACTATGTCTGGCAGTGGTGGCGCACACCTTTAATCCCAGCACTCGGGAGGCAGGGGCAGAAGGATCTCTGTGAGTTCGAGGCCAGCCTGGTCTACAGAGCGAGATCCAGGACAGCCAGGGCTACACAGAGAAATCCTGTCTCAAAAATAAAAATAAAAAGGAGGAGGAGGAGGAGGAGGTGGAGGAGAAGCAGTAGCAGTACTGGGGGCTGGTGAGATGGCTCAGGGGTTAAGAGCACTGACTGCCCTTCCAGGTGCCCTGGGTTTGATTCCCAGCACCCACATGGTAGCTCACAACCAGCTGTAACTCCAGTTCCAGGGGATCTGACATACTCTCTGGCCTCTCCAGGCACCAGACATACAGGGCACACAGACATACATGCAGGCAAAACCCCCATACACATAAAATAAAAATACTAAAATTTAAAAGAATAGAAATACTGAACATTACAGCAATCCCACGTCTGCAAATGTTTCCAAAGGGAATAGACGCCATCTGGCCAAGAAATGTCTATATCTGCATGCTTATCACAGCCCTACGCACAAGAGTTGCGCTATGAAATTAGCCAAGTGTCCACCAATGAATAAATGGATAAAAAATGTGGTGTATATGCACAGTGAAAGATTATTCAGCCACAAAAAAGATGAAATCTTGCCATTCACAACATGGAGGAACCAGGAAAACATGCATCATGCTAAGTGAAACAAGCCAGACACAGAAGGGCAAGTACTGAAGAGTCTACTCAGATGATTGGACGGCTGTGACCGTGCTACAGTTGGGGGGAATAAGCCTTGGAGTTCTGTGCAGTGGGGCCGCTGGAGTTAATAACATAATGTGTCTCTCAAACTTGCTAGAAGGGAGGAGATGACAGAGCTAATTGCCAACTTGACAGAATCTAGAATCTCCTAGGAGGTGGGCCTCTGGGCACACCTGGGGGTTATCTTGAGTGTGTTGACTGAGCTGATAGGATGTGCCCACTGTGGGTGGTGCCGTTTCCTGGCTGGGATCCTGCTTTGTATAAGCAGAGAAAGGGAACTGGGCAGGATGCGTTCACCGCTCTGCTTCCTGGTTGTGGATATGATGTAACCAGCTGCCTCAAACTGCTGTGCCTCAATTTCCCTGCAGTGACAGACTGAAATCTTGAGCTGTAGGCCAGAAGAAACTCTCCTTTAAGCTGATTTTGTCAGAGTGGTCTACCACAGCAACAGGAAGCAAACAAAGACGGAGGGTTTGGAATGCTCTCACTACAAGGAGATGATAAATGTTTGAGGTAGTGTGTATGCTGATCTGCCTGCTTGGATCAACATTCCATACACTACCCCGTGACTGTGTGTGAGCGTTACGTGAATAACATTTTAAAAATGAATTAAAATCTTGGCCTGAGGAGACGGCTCAGTTGGTAGTGTTTACTTTGCAAGCACCGGGACCCAAGTTTGATCCCCAGAATCCACATTTTAAAAAGCTGGCTTTTAAAAATCCCAGTGCTGAGGAGGTGGAGACAAGGGGATCCAGAGTTCACAGCCAGCCAACCTAGCTGGATTGGTGAGCTCCAGGCCAGCGAGTGATCCTGCCTCAAAGGAAGAGGCAGGCTGTTGAAGAATGACATCCACATGCATGTACGTATGCGCAACTGCACACAGAAACACACATGCATATGTTCACGTGATTAAAAAAATAAACATAAATCAAAAAGTTAAAGTCAGTGTCAAACTCCCAGACCTTCTGATTCTAATACCCACCCTTTTCCCATTCCCCACCAGGGACTTTTATTCCACAAGGCAGAGCTTTGCCTCCTTTATTGCCCCCAGAACCTAGGAGAGTGCCAGCCAAACACATGGTGGTCAACAGATGCTTTTCCGACGATTGGGTACAGCAGGGACCTGGGAGATCTCTCAGTCCCTAGACTTTCTTTCATAGCTGAAGGACCCAGAAAGGCGTGTGGCTTGTTGAGGGTCCCATGGTGTCTCTGAACCACTGACCCTTTGTTTCCTTTCCGCCTACCTTCTCTGTCTCCCAGCCTGGGCAGGCAAGAAGGTTCAGGAACCCAGAGGGACTCTGAAAGCTGAGCTAATGTGGAGCTGGCACAAGGCCCCTCCCAGCTTCATTAAGTTGTCCAGGGTCGCCACGGAAGGCTGCCAAGCCAAACCTCAGGAACACCACCACCGAAGGAAACAAGGCCCAAATGGCCAGAGCGTTTGCTGGAGACGGGGGAGGCTGCGTTCCTGGCAGAGGAGGCGGAAGGGAGACCAGGCCAGCCTTTAAAAGCCCTTTGCAAACAAGCGCTTGGCCTGCAGCCCCTCTGGCCAGTATGTACACCAACTCAGCAGAAAAGGCCAAACCTCTCAGGCCAGTGGGGACAGTGAGCCTGCCCTGAAAATGAAGGCAGGGAGATGCTGGGGAGGGGACATGCTCCTCCCCCTCGAAGTTGTACCAGAGGGCCCGAGGCAGAGCCAGCCAGGGATGGGGGTTCTGTTGTCCATGATTCATTGAAGAATCAGAGCAGGGTAGGAACTCTGCTGGGGTCAGGCTCAGTTGAAACCTGGTCTTGACCTTGACCTGACACTCTGGGAGCCCCGGCACTCTGGAGGACAGGGCAGTCCACCTGGAAGCAGGAGGACCAAGCTTTCCTGTACCTGACTCAGGGCCGCTGGGGGTGACAGGAGAGCCAGGGCATATGGGAACCCCTCAAGAGGCCAAGAGCAAGTGTGAGAGGACAGCTGGGATGTGGCATCCCCCAAGCAACCAAGAGCAAGCGTACAGTGCTCTTGGCAGTCAGGTGTGGCTGTGCCATCTGCCATGGGGTGTCAGGGGAACCCTAGGACATTCCCATCCCAGCTGCCCACTCTTTGTACAAGTTCCTTAAAAGCAACGGGACTCAGGGCAACTGCAGAAGCAGCCATACTCAGGCCCCAGGACAGGCCACTAAACATAGCCTGAGACCTTGGAGGGCATCGTTCACACCCTCAGGTTGGCGGCACACAAATATAATAATGTCCATCTAATGTACACAACTCCAGAGTCAATGCAGCAAAGAGGGTTTTGGGATAGCGCTTTCAGGCTCAGAGCCCATTTGCCTGCTCAGGATCAGCCAGAGAACAGACCAGGCAAACGAAGCTACACGGTGAGGACAAGACAAGAGAGCTGGGCTGGGTCTAGGGGGACCCAGACCACAGAAGAGGGACAGATGCGCTTGACAGCAGAGGACAGACACAGATAAAGGACCTCTGGTACCTGAGGGCCTGGCCTGCAGCTTCCACCCCAGGTGACAAGGACTCACAGCCACAATGTCCTGATACAAGACCAAGCTGTCATCCCCCCCTTGGGCACAGAACTCTACAGTGAGCACCCAGCCTACAGCTCAACACTTTGAAGTGAGTGAACTGCGATCAAGATTCTGTCCCTGGGGACAGAGGCCTCAAGAACCATGCTAACAACATCCATTAACAAACATTAATCAAACACTTACCGTGCACCAGGTATGGATTCTTGGGACACCTCAGTAAACCCCAAAAGTCCCTGCCTCACACCCCATAAAGTCAGATGTGCTAAACGTGGGTCCAGGAGGAGACTTGCTCTAGTGAAAATATGCATGCAGGCAAAGGGGTGAGGTGGACCCTGGTGTGTGAAAGCAGACCGTGAGGGAAGGAGTCGAAGTCTACAAAGGAGATCTTGAATACAAACCAGGAAGGGAGGTAACCAGTCAGGCCAATAATAGCAAGAGCAGTCTGTGCCAAGGCCCTGGGGCAGAGTCACAATGGAGGTAGGGGAGAGGTCAGAAGGAATGATGCTACAAGGGCCTTTTGGGCACTGTAAACAACTGGCTTTTACATGGAGCCATGAGACTTTGCGTCACAGGCCCCATGGTATGACGTGAGTCAGCTCAGAACGGCTTTGGCTGCTGTGGGGAGAATAGGGAAGAAGGTGTCCAGTGAGGCGTGGTCCAGGTGACAGGTGACAGTTAGTGGGTCTATAGGCTATCTATGCTGCACATTCAGCTGGGAATGGGAGCCAGCCTGTGAGCTTCCCCACTATGGATGCTCAGTGGTGTTCTGGTCCTCTCTCTATTCATTAAAAGCTGTGTGTACATTCACCTCACTGGACACCAGAACTGTGTCCAGACATCAGTAAACGACCCCAGGTCAAAGGTCAGCTGTTAGAGAAAATACAGCCAGATGCCAATTTTCCACAAAATGACCTCAGTGCTGAGTGTCATTCTATGCACCTGGAATCCCAGCACTTGGGAGGCTGAGGCAGGAGAATCTCTAGTTTCAGCCTGGGCTAAATAACAAGACTGTGTCTCAAAATCTAAGCCAACAACCAAGAGGTGAAAATAAAAATATAAAAATGTAATGGAGACAGCTCTCCTGGGTTTAAATGGTTCCGTTTTGAGTGACTTTCTAACAGCCTGACTTTGCCTCTTGGGCCACAGACTGGAAGTGTTTACTGTGAGGTCCCTTAAGCAGCTGCCTGCAGCTCCTGGTCAGAGATGTTAACTGGGTGGTGAAAAGGGGTCAGACTGCAGACAGCCTGGGGAGCTGGGCCTGGCGTCAGCGCAGTGTCCAGCACAACATGAACGGAAGGCACATGGCACGGCCCTCAGTTTTCAACCTCTGTATCTAAATTAGATGCTAAGATGGGGGAATCCCCCCCAGAGGTTGGAGAGGAGAGGTGGGGGTTTCACTTAGGGCATGTTTCAAAATCCAAGCCCACAATAAAGAGCTGAAAATAAAAAATTGAGGTCCATCTTGTACAAAGATGGGAAAAAGCCCCGGCTTCAGAGTTAGCATGTTCATCGAACTCCAGCGCAGGCCTGGCTGGACTCCTTGCAGGTCCTGGGCAAAGGATGAGGGTTCTCTGGGCCCCAGTGTCCATTGGAATAGGCTGTTGCAGGAAGGGCTTAAGTCCATGTGGCTAGGTTTCTGCATTGGGGCTTTTACAAAGAGTGTAAGGCATTGAGAATGTGCTTAGGTGTCCTGAAAACTACATGGGGAATACTGACCTGTGGTCTGGGGAGAGACTTGGTTACCCCAGTTGTCTGGGGCCTGGGAACTGCCCTGCCCTAGGGACAATTAAGGGGCCTGTGGATTTTCCCTGCTCAACAATTCTCAAAGACCCCAGAGTAAAGATAACCAGAAGGTCTCCTAGGTCAGCAATGTGTCCCTGGTTGTGGTGCTAATCTTGGTTGTCAATTTAACATCTGGAATCAACTAAACCCATGCAACTGGGAGCACCTGTGAGGGATTTTCTTGATTGGATCATTTGAGGTGGGAAGATGTGAAAATCTGGGCCACACCTCCTGGTGGCGGCCACAGAAAAGGACTTGAAAGGGGGAAGCTTTTGCTCTTTGCCTGCTTGGCTCTCACTGGCCAGTTCATCCATCCTGCTGCTGAGGCGTTCCCTCACTGGGTTAGAATCTACCTACTCTGGATTCCACAGAGACTGAGGACCAGGGAGGGCTCTTCAGGAATCCTCTGGGACTCCAGCACCAGACTGAGACTAATGAGACACCCAGCCTCATGGCCTGAACAACGGAAGAGCTACTGGATTCTTGGCCTTTCTGAATATGAATATGAATATACCGTCAACTATATTTTGGCATTCTTGCCAGAGACAAGAGCCTTGTGCCTTCTCTTTGGGTTAAAGGGGCCATCTGTGTGTTAGCAAGGCATCCAAATCCCCGTTGCCTCCTTCTGGGGCTATTTCCTGCAGGGAGGCGGAAAGTCTGTTGAGAATTAGAGAGGGTGGTCCCTCCCTGGGGACCAGCTGACCAATCTTTGTTTCAGGGCAGCCAACCTGGTCTGGCCCACATGGGAGAGTCTCCTGAGAATCTCTGTTAGGGCCATTTAATCTGAAGCTTGGAGGTGAGACAGGGACTCAGCCACTGGTACAGAGGCTTCCAAGGTGACCTTATCAGGCAGCAAAGCCAATGAGGGTCAGGACTAAGGAGTCCATTGCAGGTGGTGTGTGTCCCAATGTCCCATGCTGGCGCAGGGTGTGACAGACCCCAGGGGCTGCAGGAAGGGATTGTCCTGGGTTGGTCAGGGTGGAGAGAGAGAGAGAGAGAGAGAGAGAGAGAGAGAGAGAGAGAGAGAGAGAGAGAATCCTTCTAGTCCCTGGGGAGTGCTCTGCATCAGAGTCTTGGGTGAACCTGTGTCAGTCTCCCAGTACCAGAAGGGTTCAGTTCACAGGATGAAATTCAACTCCCACCTCCATCCTCCCCAAGTGTCTGGACCCAACTCATGTTACCTGAGCCAGCTGGTACTTGTTTGTCTACCCATCAGGGGCTCTAGCCACAATTCCACTGTGTGGCTTCTGGCAAGCTGCTTGTGAAGTCAATTCCCCAATCACCCACTTGATTTCATTAAAATAAACGAGCTAGTAAAGAAACTGAAGCAAGTCCCACATCAGGCACCTCCAGATTTCACAGTGGCCTGAGACCCAAGCTGACCCTCTGGCCTATGTCCGTCCTTTGTCCCTAGCAGACTGTGACTCTAGAGTGTCCGATAGGAGCCGGTCCTGGGCTTTTGCTGAGAAAGCAAGGCAACAAGACTCTCTGCTGGACAAAGTTTAGGCGGCTTGGATCCTCTATAGGGGACATGCTGACATAGAAGGATGAGACAGACAGGACACAGAGAGGCCTCAAAGACCGGCCTGTGAGAAAAAACACGAGAAACTCAGAGGATGAGTTGGATGTGCAACACAGAGGGTGTGGTGTGGTGTGGTATGGTGTGGTGAGTGTAAACGGTGGGCCTGGGGAGTGCCAGCCAGTGTTCCTACCAGCCTCTTCCAGCAACGCCTGCCACTTCTACGCTGATTTCAGTAGCCCTCACTCTACCATGGATGAAGGGCTCTCAGTTGGCCCCACAGGGCATTCACAGTGGCCACAGCAAATAGCAGACTGTTCCACTTCCCTATCTGCCTCTGCTAGTCCCACCTCCCCACACTAGGTAGCCACAAGCCTTTGGCACATCCGGTAACCCCTGTCTGACACCATTTTCCCTTCTGTGGATGACAGCATGGTGAGGTCCTCCAGGGCCCCCAAGAGGCCTTGGGCCTTCTTCCCTGTACAAGGATGACAGCAGACTCTAGGGGCTGTGGTAGGTTGGGCAGGAGAGCCAGGCTTGCCCTGCCCAATGAGGGTAGGAAGAGCCTGCTGGCTAAGCGGAGGCTTGGGAACCTCTGTGGTTTCCATTTCTTCAGGACTACTGCCAAGAGGACATGATGGAGTCTCAGTGGCATGTAGAGGGGGAGCATGCGCGTGCTGGGATGAGCAGAGAGCCGCAGCTCTTTTCTGCATGACCTTGAGCCTCAGGATTCCAACTCTGGACATGAGTTCCAACCCCGAACATCAGCTGTCTGACCTTGCCTGCTAGTTTCTATCACACAGAACGATGCTCTGGCCTTACTCCCTAGGTCCAATTATAGATCTGAGGGTTCCGACCAAGGGTGACAGTGACCTTGAATCTGAACGGTGGTATCCAACAGAGGACACACAGCAGTGAGCCTGAGTGCCTGGATTCCAATTCAGAAAGCCAAACCAGACACCCTAATCTCACAGGAGAATCACTGAACGCCCAGGTACCTCTGCCTGAAACAGAGTTGGTGTTTCTCCATAAGGATGCAACGCTGAATGATTGAAAGCCTCCTTCCAGGGGCTGGGATGTGGATCAGTCGGTCAAATCTTGCCCAGAATGCACAAAGCCTAGGGCTCCATCCCCAGTACCTCATAAGTAGTGTATAGAATATTCTCCTAGAATCCCCTATGGAGGGCCTGGGGCGTGGCTCAGAGGTAGGACACTTGCTTAGCTTGTGCAAGGCCCTGGGTTCCATTCTTAGCATCACCAGAAATAAAGGATGGTTAGCATGGCATATGTCAGGCAGCTGTGCCACAGAGTGGTCAGAGGAAGCGTTCTGGGTGTGTCCACCAGCTTGTTTCAGGTGAGATGGTGAGGTTGGCATTTGAGTTGGGGACTCCTTAGACCCCTCCCTAACTGCTGAGGGCTTGAGCACGACAAGAGGCCAGGAAGAATCTGGTACTGCAGCACCGAGGGTGAAGTTCTGTCTAGCACGCATGAGGCCAGACGACATAAACCAGGGCATCATGGCACATGCCTGTAACCCCAGCACTTGGGAGTGGGAGTGGAGATGAAGATAGGAGGGTAAGGGGTACAAGGTCATCCCTGGCTACAAAAGAGAGTTGGGGGCTAGCCTGGGCTATATGAGATCCTGTCTCAAAACATCCTCCACCTAAAATTAAAAGTTGTAAAGTGCCTGTGGCACTTGGACAAGTGTGCAGTAGATCCACAGTCTCTTACTTCATAGCTTCTTTTTCATGTTGAACTCAGGACAGCTCATGTGACCTGTCACTTTCTCTGCTGACCAGGGCCCCACCCACCTCTCAAGAGCAGTAGCCAACCCCTCCATAGCTGGTCCTCACACTTGTCCCCGCCAGCCACCTCTGGTGAAGGTGGGCTGACAGGCAGCTGTCTGGGACTTGCCACTGTAGTCCTTCCTTCCAGCTGCTTCCGGTTGCTGCCACCCTCCCTGGTAGCCTTCCCACCCCCGGACAAGGAGACTTAGGTCATTCTGCATGGTGGCACTGGCTTTAAAGGCACCTTAGGGACTACCCAGTCATTCAAGGCCTGGTGTTTCCAAAGCTCCACTCTAGGACTGGGGAGATGGTTGCTAGTACAGTGCTTGCCGTTCAAACATGAGGACTCAAGTTCAATCCCCAGAGCCCACGTAAAAGCCAGGTGTGATGTGAGCCTCTGCATACACCACGTGTGACCACACCACACCAACGCATACAAAATAAAAAGAAACAAACCCCTCATCTTGAAACAAATTCAGGTGCCCAAGGCTCTGCCCTATGTTTAGAGTTCTCTCTGTGTGTGTGTGTGTGTGTGTGTGTGTGTGTGTGTGTGTGTATGTGGGTTTTTTTTTTTTTTTTTTTTGAGACAGGGTTTCTCTGTGTAACAGCCCTGGCTGTCCTGGAACTCTCTCTGTAGACCAGGCTGGCCTTGAACTCACAGAGATCCTCCTGCCTCTGCCACTGGAGTGCTGGGATTAAAAGTGTCTGCCACTGTCAGGCATGTTTTGAGTTCTTTGTCCCCACCTGACAACATTTTGAAGAAGGATACCTCATTTTCATCTTGGCTGCACCTCATAAATGTGCAGCTGGCCTTACCAATGGGTACCTCGGGATTTAGGGGCTCCCAACCCCACCTGCTATTCCCAGGGCTGTTCACTCAGGTGTTTCACCAGAGTGTGACAAGCATTCCCGGGGCCTGACACCACAAGAGCTCAAATGCTTAACACTTCGAGGGGTGGGACCTTCCGTGAGACAAGCCTTCAGAGCCTCGTGGAGCTGAGACACTACTGTCCCCACTAAGGAGGGAGGTGACTGGGGGCTCCCCACTTCCCACTCCTGCCGCTCCTTGCACGGTCACTGTGTGGTGGTAAAGCAGGCCACGAGGTCACTGGTGCTGCTAGGCAGGGCTGGGGACACCAGCATTGCTTCTGCACCCTGCTGGGCTCAGAGCGGCACCATGAGTGAGACACTTGGCTGCCAACACTGGGGGCCGCCATGCCCATTTCCCAGCTGGGAAAACAGGCCGAGGAAGGCAAAAGTGAGAAAGGGTCAGATAACTTCACATACCGCACACATGGTGGTGCTTCCCTCTGAGAAGGCTAAGGTAAGAACAGAGCCTAGAGATGGAGAAAACCAAGTCCTGAGGACATCTGTAAGCTCTAGATTCCCACGTACCCGAAGCCTCACCTAATTCAGAACTTTTTAGATACAGTTTTACTTGTGATGCTCTGAGATGCATTTCTGTTACCTGTAACCAAAGGGTCCCAACACTTGCCTCCTCAGCACTCAGGCACAATGCCCAGCATATGATAACACATACTAAATGGTTGTTGCACAAACAGGCGGCATCCGGGCACATGCACACCCACTTAACTTGAGGACTGGCAACTCTGGAGCTGAAGAGACTATCCCCAGGCTGGGGGTGGGGACTAAGACAAGTTGCAGCTACTACTTTAGGGGTCCCCCAAGATGAAGAGGCACAGTTACCATGAGAACAGGTGAGAGATTTCATGCAGATGCAGGGTTTCAGCATGTGGGTCAGCGGTGGGAGGCCTGCTACACTCCCCACTGCCTTGGACCATCTTCTTAGGTGACTCTGCCAACCAAGGCTACCTCTGCGCAAAAGTAGGTCTACATAAGCTATAAGGGGCAGGGCCGCCTGGCCAGGTCAGGGCTGGGCCCTGATGGCGATTACTGAGTATGACTGTCTACTTTTAGAAGCTTTGTGATTCACTCACACCTCACAGGTGTAAGTGATAGCATGGAGCTGGCAACCAACTCTGTCCTCGCAAAGGCTGCTCCTGCCTGCAGGCCGAAGTGGAGGCCAATCCTATTGCCAAGTGAAAGTGAGCAGTGGGGATGTAGGACACCTCAAGTGTCCAAAGATGGCTCGTCTGTAAATGAAGGCAAATGGCCACTTCCCTCTGTCTACCCCAAAGCCCTCACTCTACAATACTCTAACAATTAAGACTGATGTGAAAGCTAGGCACATTGGAGCATGCCTGTGACCATGCCTTTGATCATGCCTGTGACTAAGCCTGTGACCATGCCTGTGACCATGCCTATGACCATGCCTGTGACCAAGCCTGTGACCAAGCCTGTGACCAAGCCTGTGACCAAGCCTTTGACCATGCCTGTGACCAAGCCTGTGACCATGCCTGTGACTATGCCTGTGACCATGCCTGTGACCAAGCCTGTGACCATGCCTGTGACCAAGCCTGTGATCATGCATGCCTGTGATCATGCCTGTGACCAAGCCTGTGACCATGCCTGTGACCAAGCCTGTGACCATGCCTGTGACCAAGCCTTTGACCATGCCTGTGACCATGCCTGTGACCATGCCTGTGATCATGCCTGTGACCATGCCTGTGATCATGCATGCCTGTGATCATGCCTGTGACTATGCCTGTGACCATGCCTGTGACCATGCCTGTGATCATGCATGCCTGTGATCATGCCTGTGACCATGCCTGTGACCAAGCCTGTGACCATGCCTGTGACCAAGCCTTTGACCATGCCTGTGACCATGCCTGTGACCATGCCTGTGACCAAGCCTGTGACCATGCCTGTGACCATGCCTGTGACCATGCCTGTGACCAAGCCTGTGACCATGCCTGTGATCATGCCTGTGACCAAGCCTTTGACCATGCCTGTGACCATGCCTGTGACCATGCCTGTGACCATGCCTGTGACCAAGCCTTTGACCATGCCTGTGACCATGCCTGTGACCATGCCTGTGACCATGCCTGTGATCATGCCTGTGACCAAGCCTGTGACCAAGCCTTTGACCATGCCTGTGACCATGCCTGTGACCATGCCTGTGATCATGCCTGTGACCATGCCTGTGACCAAGCCTGTGACCATGCCTGTGATCATGCCTGTGACCAAGCCTGGCATGCAGCACTCAGGAGCTGGAGACCAGAAGACCAGGAGTTTAAAGTCATCTTCAGCTATATAGTGAGTTTTAGGCCAGCCTGGGCTACATGAGACTTTGCCTCCAAAAGCCAGAAAGGGGGCATGTATTCCGTCCTGAAGTATTTTTTATGTGTCCTGAACAGACAAGGTTGACAACAGTCACAGTGGCGTTGCTCACTGGAGGTGTGGTCGCTCCCCACTGACATCACCTGTCCAGTGAGCATCCATCTCTTGACTGTCTCCTGACTCCTCTGTGTGCCATGGCCCACAGTGTCTGTATTTGTCTCACCCCCCTCCTTCTAGAAGGCCAGGGCTATGGGGCCAGCCTCTCTGTTCTTCCTTCTGCAGGGCTCGACACCCAGCACAGTGCTAGGCACACAGCAAGAACTCAATAAATCCTGACTGAATGGGCATGACCAGGCCCCATGGCAGCAGCCTGGGGCTGTTCATGGCTTTGGTTCATCACAGTCAGCCTATCACTGCCCTTACAGCTTCCTCACAGGTCAGGGCTGCAGTTGCCTCCATTGTGCAGTGTGGAAAACTGAGGCACTCCACCCCAGGCTAACACTGAGCAGTGCACAAGACTCCCACAGACAGACTGGATATCTGCTCACTAGGCAGTGGCTCCCTGGAGCTGCCTCAGAGTCTCACAGACACTCTGGATCCAGGATCCAGCCACCACTCACTCAGTGTTTGGCCTCCACCCTCTTACAACTCACCATCACTTCCTGTGAGCAGGATTTACCCTTGTCTTGATGATGCCCTCTCTCCACAGGGCACTCAGAACCCTGCGATGCACCCTGGGCACTCAGTCAGCTACACATCTCAAGACCGTTCCCAAACAGAAGCAAGGCTGAGGGAGAGGAGCTGGGGTGTGTGGGTGAGGCTGGGGGCGAGGAGCTGGGGTGTGTGAAGCTCCAGACAGGCTCTTCAGTGAAAGGCAGCAGATGTGGCTGACGGTCACACGTCTAGCCACATGTCAGTAATGACAGTGATGGTCCTCCATACATCAACATTTCCCTTTTTTCCAATTAGTAGGAATTCTCAGCCAGCTCTGTGACAGCCCCTTCCTTCCTTTCTTCCTCCCTCCCTCCTTCCTCCTCCTTCCTTCCTTCCTTCCTCCCCTCCTTTTTCCTCCTTTCTTCCTTCCTCCCTCCCTCCCTCCTTCCTCCCTCCCTTCACTCATTCATCAAACAGGTCTTGATGTTTTATTCTGCTGCAGCCACAGCTTCAAGCATTGAACAGGCAGCCTTAACCCAACCAGACAAAGTTCTGTCCTTTAAAACCACATCCAAGGGGTGGGAAGAGGGAGGGACTCACAGTCAGGGGTAGAGTGTGTGTGTGTGTGTGTGTGTGTGTGTGTGTCTGTGTGTGAATGAAGCCAGCAGGAGAAAGGAACAGACAGAACTGGGGACAGCCTCTAATGCAGAGTGGCCCCAAGCAGACTGCCCGAACCACTGGTATCTGAGCAGACATCCGAACGCAGTGTGTGTGGGGGTGGGGTGGGAGGTGAATCATGTGGCTGTCTCCAGGAGGACTGTCCCCAGCAAAATCAAGAGCTAGTGCAAAGGCCTGGGGTGAGAAAGTGCCTGGTTTGTGTGAAAGAGACTTAGGAGGACTGAGAAGCGGGGGCAGGGCTGGTCGGAAAGCAGGGTGCAGGGCACAGAGAGGGGAGCGGACCCTGTCAGGTTTATTGTTGTTTGAGACAGAGTCTCATGTAGCCCAGGGTGGCCTTGGACTCACTGAGTAGTGGAGGATGGCCTCAAACTTCTGATCCTTCTGCCCCAGCTTCGGGGTGCTGGGTTATCAGTGAGCACCACCAGGCTCAGTCTGCAGCAGGGCTGACAGACCTCAGGGCTTCCTGCGTGCTAGGCCAGCTCTCTCCTGACAGCTACTGCCTCAGTCTGCATGGGGGATTCTGAGTGAGGGAACCAGTTGGTGGGTGTGGAAGGCAAGGTAAGGTGTGGCCTGGCATGGGGGAAGCAGCAGATGGGAGAGGCTCTGGGTAAGAGAGGAGGGGGCAGGACCAGCAGTGGGTGGTGAGCAGTGACCACATTCTGGACAAATGTCCAGAGGCTGCATGTTCCTGTTGCCACGCCTTCTCCATCATCAAGGCCACATCCCTTCAACTGCCACCAAAATAAACCCCTCTTCTGGCAGGCCTCCATAGGTGTAAGAGGGACCTCCTGAGATGTGTCGGAAAATGTCCCTTATCCCACAGCAATGACTGGCTGCCCCGACCCAGATGGCCACTAGTTACTTCTAGAGCTTCTAGAATGTGGGCCCCATGAGCATCCACACTCTCCTCCCAAGCCACCCACTGCACCTGCCTGGCACTTCCTGCCACTCAGAGTCACCCAGGGAAACAGACAGGGTGGGAAACAGCACACCCACAGGAGAGAATGCCACTCACTCCTCCACTTACACCACAGCAAAGGGCCAAATGTGAGACCCGAGCCACAAGGCGAGAAGAGAGCCTGGGGCTGGACCACACCCAAGCACAGGGAACAGAAGTAAATGTAAGGGTGGGCTGAGGAGGTGGCTCAGTCGGCAGAATGCTTGCCTAGCATGCTCTAAGTCCTGGGTTTGGTCCCAAGCACAGTATTTGGAGTTGGAGGCGGAGGATCAGAAGTTCAGGGTCATCCTGAGCTGCATGGAGAGTTCAAGGCCAACCTGGGATACAGAAGACCTTGCCCAAAAAGGAGACAAACTGGACCTCATCAAAGTTAAAAGGAGCTAGGCTGCGAACGTCAGCATCAGCCGAGAGAACACACCCACGGGACGGGGGAGGGAGGTTGCAAATGACACAGCTGATAAAAGATAGATGTCCTGAATATATAAAGGGCTTTAAAGGCTGGGCGATGGCTCGCTCCCTGGGCTCCCTGTGCAAGCGTTAGGACCCGAGTCCAGTCACCAGAACTCACAGAAGAAAGCAGGTGTGGTGGTGCTGGGGTGGTGCTAGGAGTCAGAGACAAGGGGACCCCTTGGGGTGTGGTGATGCTGGGGGTCGGAAGACAGGGGGGGGGGTTCTCCTGGCTCTCTGACTAGCCAGCCTAGCCTAAGCCTAGCAAGGCTCCTAGTGAGAGAACCTGTCTCACAAAACTAGGCAGATGACTCCTGAGGAGCAACACTGAAGGTCGGCCTCTGACCTCCAGACACACAGGAGCACCCCCACCCCCTACACTAAAGGACTTTTACAGTCCAACCGTGAGATCTGAACAAAGGGTGCTGGTGAGCCGGCTCAGAGGGTAAAGGCATTCGCTGCCAAGCCTGACGACCTGAATCAGATCCCTGGGACCTACCTGGAGGAAGAGGAACCCCTACTCAGGAAAGCTGTCCTCTGTCACCACACGAGGGCCATGACACACATACACACCCCACCCCACATACACACATAAATAAAGCTTAGTAGATAAGTAATAAAATAATTTTATCTGAGCAAAGTGTCCACGTGTGTGATACTGAGCCTCCCCAGTGTTAGGGAGGTACAAGGCCACAGTGGGAGGTGGGCTCATCTGGACGGCCACTGCACACAAACAAAGAGAGCTGGTACACAGACGGTGCAGTGGTGCACACCTGGAATCCCAGCACTGGGGGAGGCTGAGGCAGGAGGATGTCTAGTTTGACACTAGTTTTTTTTTTTTTTTTTTTTTTGTTGTTGTTGTTTTAAAGTGGGATCGTCATGGTAGAACATGTCTTTAATCCCAGCACTCAGGAGGCAGGGGCAAGCAGATCTCTGAGTTTGAGACCAGCCTGGGCTACATACAGAATGAGTTCCAGTTCCAGAACAGCCAGGACTACACAGAGATACCCTGTCTCAGAAAAAAAAAACAGGACTCTGGCACGGGTGTAATAAAGTTAGAACCCTTTCGCTTTGATGGTGGGAATGTGGAGTGAATGGTACAGAAACAGCTTCTTAAAAACTTCACCATGAAGCTAGGGAGATGGTGCCATGGAGAAAACACAAGCAATGTCTGGAACCCACGTGCAAACTGGGCATCAGGGCACATCCGTGATCCCAGTGATTGGGAAGCAGAGATGGGAGGCTCCCCGAAGCTCCCAGGCTGGCTAGCCTGGGACAAGGACTAAGAGAGGACCATCACATGTACACACCCAGACTCACATACACAAGTATGTCTGCACACACACACACACACACACACACACACACACACACACACACGAGAAAGGGGGACAGAGATGAACAATAATATGGATTCACTTCTGGGTACAGATTGAAAGAATTGGAAGTCGGATTCACAGCTGTTTGTACCCCACATTCCCAGCAGCCACGGGGTGAGACACCCAAGTGTCCCTCAACAGATGAATCTAGAAATGGAACATAGGATGTCCACATGAAGGGACAGCACTCAGTCTTAAAATGGAAGACATTATGACAGGCCACAGTGCAAACAGACCCTGAGGACATTATGCCACATAAAAGAATCCAGGCACCAGGGACAAGCGATGTGTGATTCCTGTATGGAGCTTCCTGTAAGACTCAAATTCAGAGACAGGAAGTCCAAGTGTTGTTGCCAGGGGTGGGTGTGGGTGTGGGAGCTGTCTAGTGGGGATGGTGCTCGGTTTTGGTGATGGAGAGACCAGGGGTGGGTGTGGGTTTGGGAGCTGTCTAGTGGGGATGGTGGCTTGATGGAATGACCATTCCACTTAAAAATGGAAAAGATGGAAAATCTTACATTATGTGGATTTTACAAAATTATATTTTAAAAATAAAATTTCAGCAAATTTAAAAAATCACCTGGGCATGTTCCCATCAAGGGCCCTGGTCACCAGAGCTCCAGTGACCCTAAGATTCAGTCACTTCCCAATCCCAGTAAGGTGAGGTGCTTCTGGGGTACACAAAACCTGGGAGTCCAGAGGGTGGGACTGAACCCAGGACATACCCTAGACCAGAGGACAGAGCCAGGACCACTCCCAAGTCAGGCAGGAGACACTGGGCATATCTCTTATCTCCTAGCACTTGCCAGTAAGAAAAGTGGCGTCTGGGGGCGGGGCATCCCTGGGACTCATCGGTACTTCTGAAGGTTATTCCCACTGCCCAAGACAGACTCATCAGTCAGAGTGGCCTGCGTGGACTCTGTCCCAGCCTCCCATTCCTGTGTGGCCCTGGGCCAGCCACTCCCACTCCATGGGCCTCAGTCTCCACAACTGTAAAAGGAGAACAGATCAATGTGGCTGTTGGGTCCCCTTTGTGTGTGTTTGTGAGGGGCACATGTGTGCCACAGTGCGTGTGCAGGTTCAGGGTGACCTCGGGTGTCATGCCACCTTGTCTAACATAAGATCTCTTTGTTATTTACCACTACATACGCCAGGCTGGCTGCCCACCAGCCTCCTGTCCCCACTCCCATCTTGTCTTTGAAACAGTGGGGTTACGGTGTGCGGTCTGGGCCTGGCATTCTGTCGGTTCTAGTGATTTGAACTTGGGTCTTTATGCACCTCACCGCCGAGACGTCTTCCCAGCCCCATTTAACGCCCTTTGCACCAGGTCGGCACTGACTGTGACTGTCTTGATCGCTGCTGCTGTTGTTTCTATTTTAATCCAAGAAATGACGGCAAAACTGAGTGGGCGCAGCCAGCCTGGGGTCCGTGCTGTTGAGACCACCCCAGCTAGGCAGTCTGTTGTAAGATGCCCTTCTAGCCCATAGTACAACCCAGGACACCCCAAGTGAGACTCCTATGGACCAATCTTTGGTTAGCTCTTCTAGAATGGAATCTTAAGTACATGTGGTGAGATATGGGAAGTGACCTCCTTCTGAAAAGTGGTTAGCAAGCAAACTCAGGGCCTTGGCTCCATCCTGAAGAGGAGCTGAGAGCCAGCCTGGAACAAGACAGATGCAATGCCCATCATTCTGCTCCTCCAACAGTTAATGGCCAGGGGCAGCCGTTGCTGGGGTGCTGGGTCCCCAACTTTCCTGGG
Source organism: Onychomys torridus (assembly GCF_903995425.1). Lineage (NCBI taxonomy): Eukaryota > Metazoa > Chordata > Mammalia > Rodentia > Cricetidae > Onychomys > Onychomys torridus. The sequence goes on from NC_050446.1 coordinate 125,510,101, forward strand.
CTCCAGTGGCCAGAGAAAAAGCTTGCATACTTGCAGCAAGCATGTGGTATTTGCTCAGAAATATGTTTTGAAAGGGGTTTATTTACCCCACAGATGGATCAAGAGAGACCATAAGACCCTAAACCCTCCAGTCACTGGGGCTCCCTGTGTGCCCCTTATGTGGGTGACCACTGACTTCTTGGGGCAATTCAATGAGAAAGCCAATGCTGTGACTGTCACCCGAAGGAACCTTGCCCCAAATCACATAGTTAAGAGGGTGAGGAACAAGGCTACCCAGCTCTGCAAAGAGGTTCCCATCCAGGCCACAGTGCTACCGAGTATGGAGGCAGGGTGTCACTGAGCTGGGTTTGGAGTAAGTGCCCAAGCATGGGACTTCTTCCGGACTTCCATGATCCCTTGGACAGCACTCTGCCTTCCTAAGGCCCTTCTGCCAATTTCCAGCTCTGCCACCCCTCCCCTGGGATGGGGACCAGAGATCCTGGATCACAGATGAGGCAGCAAAGATCTGGAAATGGCCCCAATCTTGGTGTAACTAGGTTAGCCAAAGGAACATTCCAGCCCCTGGGTTCCCCTTTCCCCAGCGAGGAGCCTGGATTCATCAAGCATGACTTCAGTGCTTTTCATACATGATCATATTTCACTCTCACATGGCCCCAAGGGCAGGTTTATAGCACTCTCATTTACAGAGTGGAACACAAGGCTAGGAAGGGCCTAAAGGCCACAGCCAGGAGAAGGTAGGAATCACAATCAGTTCTGGAACAGAACCTCTAGCTGGGATTCCGGGTCTTGATGGGCAAGCAATCCCTGTAAGTCAAACAGGCCTCTGAGATGCCTGCCTGGCTCAGCTGGGCAGCACAGAGCACAGGGGGCCCTGAATGCCTAGTGGCTCCTCACACAAATCCCCCTAGCTCAGGTGGGGAAAGCTGTGACCTCATCAAACTACATCCAGCACCACAATAGGACATGTATCTAGAAAGGGGGACTCTGGGGGAACGCCAGTAACTGGTGTGGGCCCCTCACCAAGTGCTGCCTCATGCCAGGAACTGGCTAGATTCTTTACTTGATCATGTCCTGGTCCTGCATGGTGGCCTCCTCCTAATTCCCATTTCCTACACAGGACTTGCAGGAGCAAAGGGATTCACCCACACACTTAGTCCTCAGAAATGATGAGAAAGAAACTCACATGCACTGCACCCCACAGTCAGTGGGGGCAAAATTCTAGCCTCTGTCCCAGCTAATGGCCACTCCCCCTTTTGATATAATATAATAATAAAACTTACCCTTCTTATGTTATGTGTGTATATAAATGTAGGTGAATGTGGGGGGCATCTGGAGGACAGAAGATAGAATGTCATTCCTCAGTCACTCACCACTTTATTTCTCTGTGTAGCCCTGGCCATCCTGCTTCTCGCTTTGTAGACCAGGCTGGCCTCAAACTTACAGAGATCTGCTTGGCTCTGCCTCCCGAGTGCTGGGATGAAGGCATGTGCCATCCATCGCTCCCAGCTTTACCCTTATAATTTCTAGTCTCAAGCTTCATCCTCCCATCTGAAATCCCTTAACTCATTAGAATATCCCCGAGGGTGAATGTGGCCCTTGTCCCCACTGAGAGGACAACCTGACTCAGATGGTGTAACTGGTCCACCCAAGCTTGAGAAGAATTGGGTCTAAACCTTGATGTGGTTTGAATGAGTGTGGTCCTGATAGGCTCAAACGTGGTGCCCGGTTGGAGGAAATGTTTGGGAAGGATTAGGAGGTGTGGCCTTCTTGGAGGAGGTGTGTCATTGGGGGAGGGCTCAGAGGTTTCAAAAGCCCATGCCAAGCCCAGTCTGCCCTGCAGATCTCAGCTATTGCTCCAGGGCCATGTCGGCCTGCTGCCACGTTCCCTGCTCTGATGGTCACGGACTAACCCTCTGAAACTGTAAGTAAGCCCCGAATTAAATACTTTCTTTTAAAATTAGCCTTGGTTGTGGTGTTTTGTCACAGCAATAGATCAGTAATTAAGACACTTGACTCCACCATTCCCTCTTCTTTAACACATGGTCCTTTTAGCCTAGGCTTAGGTGAAGGCATGTCACTCCATGGAGCCTGTTCCCTCTGCTGATAAGGGTCTTGTTTTCACTTACCCTCAACCACCTGAAAAGACCAGCCACTTGCTTTCCCAGATTCCCTCACCAGTGACTGAAGCATGAGTCTGTGATCAGTGGCCAACACCATCAAAAACATCTGCTAGGGTAGTCCTGGAAGAGGTTGTCCTTACAGGAAAACAAAATGGAGCACATTTTGGAGCACAGGAAGAACTACCCCTCTTGGGGGGGGGGGTGTGCTAGACATCATGTCTACATTTGAGGGCTGGAACCCGACAGTCACCTGCTGACATGAGGCGTCAAACTTAAGTACCAAGCCATTTTCAGGGTCTAGAGAAGCAGAGGGAATCTTGGATCCTGGGCTGGCAAGATGGCACAGTGGACGACGGCACTTGTCACCAAGCCTGGTGACCTGAGTTCAATTCCCAGGACCCACATGGCAGGAGGGAACCAACTCTCACAGGTGGTCCTCTGACCTCCACAACAGTGCTACTGCATGCACACACAGACACACATGAAACAAATAAATAATAAATAAATGTAACGAAATACATACAGCTCAGAATACCACCACTTAGGGCCAGCTAGATGGCTCAGCAGGTAAGGACCTTCTCACCAAGCCTAATTCACATGGTGGAAGGGAAGATCTGACTCCTCCAAACTGACCTCCATACAGGCTCTCACACACATACAAATGTAATCACACACACACACACACACACACACACTCTAGAATCCTGGTAGGATCCCTGAACCACCAACCCAACCCAACCTCTGCTGTCCTGGAATGTGAGGAGATGACATGCTGTGACACATCTTCTTCCTCCTTGTTGAAGCAGCTCTGAGTTTCCTGCTTTGTCACTTAACAACCCAAAGAAGCCCAAATGGGCTCCCCACTGCCCAGGAAGGCTGCAGAAGGAATTTCTGGATCACACCAGCTCCAGAGCCCACTGATCTCAGCCCAGCACAATAAACACTGGCAATTTGGAAGCTGTCTTGGAGCTTTAATCTAGCCTCACACATTAGCTCTCCTCTTACCCCACTGAGAGAAGCCTGAAAGTGTTCCCAGAGAGCAGAGCCACAGAGGAGGCCATGCCAGCGCTGCCTGCCTGACAGGGCTGACCCTACCTCCCAAGAGCCTAATGGATTTTGCTCTTCTCTCCCCGATGGAGTATCCAGGGCCCAGGCGCTGGTTTGTCCCTCACGTGGCAGAACCGCTCATCAATTATTCACCACATCAGCTCAAGCTCCCCAGGATGCTATCGGAAGTAAAGCGATTGCTGCCCACCCTGCCCAGAGAAGGGACACAGCAACTCAGTACTGATAAGAGCAGCACCTTCCCACTAGTGATGAGCACTAAGCTAAGCTGCCACAAACACAACGTCCCTGCAAAGGGTCCTTCAATCTTCATTTGACTGATGGGAGTCAGGGAAGAGAGGTGAGAAAAGGCTTCAGGCCAGAGAGTAGAGAGATGTCGGCTAATCCTACAATCCTGGTCAGTCCTTTCTCCAGAATATGTGAGTGGTGGTCATTTCTGTACCTCACAAGCACCTTGAAATGATTCCACATTTGGCCCTCAGCCTGTGTGTTCTCTGAGAACCCTTCCCCCAAGCCTCATCATGCTAACAGGCTTGGCTTTGGAGCTTGTCAGATAGGGTGGGCCAGGTGCAGATGATAGACAGAGCAAAGATCCAGGAAATGGAGCCACAGGAGGGCTGTGAGAAAGGAGTAGCTGACAGGACCCAGGACCCTGAGATAGTCAATGCCTGACTGCTTGATTGATATATCCACCCCATCCATCCACCAATCCATCCACCAACCCATCTACCCACATATCCATTCACCAATCTATTCATCCATCAATCTATAAATCCATCCACTTATCCATCATCTACCCACCCACCCATCCACCAACTACACATCTACCAATCCACCCATCCATCTACCTGTTCATCCATTATCCACTCATCCACCCATCCTTCCGTCCACCAATCTATTTATCCATCTACCCACCAATCTACCAGTCTATCTACCCATCCATCCATCCATCCATCCATCCATCCATCCACCCAAACATCCATCTACACCCCCTCACACCCGTCCATCCTACATATAGTTATTTGGAGCCCTCTAAACCAGGCACCATGATGTATGCTGGGAACACAGCAGTGTGTATGATACATCCTGTGGGTGTAGAACAGAAGAATGTGGACCAAATATGATTTCAAACAGTTTAAAGTTCATGCAGGAGAGATACTACATGAGGTAACAGAGTATGGGGAGGTGACAGGAGTCAAGGAGGTCTCCAGGGGAAAACAGTCGAGCAGAGACCGTATCAAATGGGGACAAAGAGAGAAGGGGCCCATGGAACAATCTGGGGAAGGCAATTGTCAGCAGCCAGAAAAGTAAGTGCAAAGGTTCTGGGGTAGACAGATCACAGTCTGTTTGGGAACAGTAAGGAAGCCAGTGGAACCGGGACGACATGAGGCAGAGAAGAATAGAAGAGATGAGCCCCAAGAGCTCGGAGGCCAGAGTCGAGACCTCAGATGCACGGTGGCATGTGGAGTTCAGGCTGAATGTGATAGAAACCTCCGTGGGTTTCTAACATGAATAATGCAATCTGACTTGCACCTTGGGCTGCTAGGGAAGGGACTGTGGGAAGCAAAGTGAGAGAAGGCACTATGGAGGCATCTGTGGCCCCCAGTTACCACAGAAAGAACAGGGTGTCCCAAACTTCACTGGGGGGTACATTTCTGGCTACTTCTAGATGTGTGCTTTGTGACCTTAGGCAAATTGCTCCACTTCTCTGAGCCTTGCCTTTGTTAGTATTTGCTCAGTGGCGGTCAACATTTCTATACTGACAGCCAGTGAGCCTTCCCATTTCAGCTCTGGCTGCAGAAACTGCCAGAATGTCAGCTGACAGCCCAGCCCAGGATCACAGTGAGGTCAAGATGCTGTCCGGGTGAGCCGATTAAGTGGAGGAAGAGGAGAGACTGTTCATTCCCACACACTACCCCCTGCAAGACGTCCGCCTATGCCCTGCAGCCAGATGCCAACTCAAACATGGTCCTTTGCCTGTTTCTTCTTGGGGAGGGCAAATCCCCACTTCCTGTCCCTGGATCTATCGTCTTAAGGATGGTGCAGGTGAGGAAGGAGGGGCCTGCCTGGGTCTCAATGGGCTCAACAGTGGGGGAACTTGTGTCAGGTCTAGAAATAGCAAAATAAGTCTGTTGATCCTAAGCCGGCTAAGGGTGAGTACCTTCCATCTTAGAGGGAGGCTTTCTGGACACGGAAACTGGGGAAGATTATGGTCAGAGTCTTCCAGGAGGAGGACCAGGCCCAGGGTCCTCTATGTCCTCCAAGCCCAGAGGCGACAGAAAGTGATTATAGGCTCTTCCTATCATCCCACTAGACAACCTTTCCTGTGTGTACTGCAGCCTCTTGAGCAAGTCAGTTCTCTGGAATTAACCCTAGAGTCCCTCCAGAGAAGGGACCAGTGAGGGGCCAGCTAAGCCACCAAGACTCCACACTGAGAGGCCAGGCTGGCCATGAGCCAAGCCTTGCTACTGAACTATGGCTGGCTGAGCAGGCAATCTCAGTGCTTTGCCTCTGCTCCTGCTTCCTAGGCTCTGCTCTTAGAGACATTCTTGTCTCTTTCTGAACTTGATCTCTGGATTCCCACACATCTCTTTTCTGGGCCCCTTCCCAACCTCCCATGCAGCCCTGAACACACTGCACTGTCCGTTACTCCTGGTACCCAACACGCAGGCCATGTGAGACAGCCTTCACCCTCCAGACACTCCCCGGTGCCAGCCTGACTCAGAGAAATTGCACCTGCCCAGGCTCTCACCCCAAGCCCCTCCTGGTCCCCGAGGCTTCCACCTTTGCCCAGCAGCCCACCCTGTGTGGTCTCCAGCAGCCCACCCTGTGTGGTCACATTCACCCCTGCCTCTTTGTCTAGGCTTATCTTCTGCTTTGATTTGGAAATCCACATCCTCCTCCACCAGCCTCCTGAAACTGCACCACACTGCAAGTACATAAACAAGGAGCCAACCAGCCCCTCACCCACAGTCCCCGAGCCTTTGGGCAGGCTGTCCTTGACACTAGACTTTCCTATCTTTTGTTATCTCTCAAAATACCCGTGTGTACCTCAGCCTTCACCAAGCATGCCTTACAGGCTGCGTTAATACCCTTCTTTAGTGGCAGAGTGGGGCTATAACACGGGGGGCTTGATACTACAAATGCAGGGCTAACTACTCCGGCCTGGACTCGGGGCCTGAAGGGCAGGACACTAGACTCTACCCAGCAAAGCGCGCCTCTGCTCTCATGGCGGCTGTAGCATTTTAGAGCCTTATAAACCATTTCCCCCCAACAAAGTGGGGGTACACAGCACTGAATCATTGTGGGGGAGTATCTCGTGACACATGGGAAGGGTACGAGACTGGTGGTCCTTGGAGAACTCGCTCGGAGTCCCTGAATTTCACTAATATTCATCGTGAGGAGTTGGGAGCAGCAGCGTAGGCCTCCATGAGGGGAGCAGACCCCAGACTCACCTTGGCGGCCACCGACGAGTTGGGTTTCTCCAGCAGGTCCCAGAGTTTCTTCCTCTTCTCTGCGCAGCACGTGTTGTCGAACTCCTCGCCCTCCCGCTCCCGCAGAGTCTCGGCCTCGCGCTTCAGCTCTTCGTTCATCTGCTCCTTCTTCTGGTGGTAGCGGGCCTGACAGCAGGACTCCAGGTAGATCTCATCGATGCCCCAGTAGTCCAGCTCCTGGCTGAAGCTCAGCGCGCACATCTCCTCCATCATGTGCAGCCGGCCCGTGCGGTAGAAATTGAGAATGGAGGTAAAGGCGCCCGGGTGGCGGTCGAAGAAGTACTCGTTGTCCTCAAGGCTGTAGTCGTCGCACACCTGGAGCAGAGAGTCGTGCGTGTTGCAGTCCCGGAGCTTGCCCAGCCGCGTGCGGGGCAGGCGGTCCAGAGTGCGCCACAGCACCTCGTGCGCCAGGCCCCCGACGTTGAGGCGCACCCGGCGTGAGCACGCCTTGCTGCGCACGATCTCCATGGGCTCGGGCGGCAGCGAGCTGGTGGAGCGCGAGCCATGCTTCGTCATGCCCGCCGGCATCGCTGGTCCGGCCGCCCCCGCCCCCCCTGCCCCCCCAGGCCGCTGTCACTCGACGGCAAGGCCCGCTGCTGCGGGGGCGGGGGGCGGGGAGCGCTGCGGGCCGCTGCGGTGCAGGGGTGCTCGAGGGCGGGCGTCACGGCTGCCGTCTCACCTCCATCCCGACGGCTGCAAGGCAGAAAGCGAAAGCGGACGCGGGTCAGCGAACCGCGCTGCGAGGTTCCTCCCCCAGGGTCCCCACCGGCCTTGACCTTCCCGAGGCTTAAGCGGCTCAGTCGGGGGGGGGGGGGAGTGGCGGGACGGGGGGGCTGATAGCCGCTGTCCCTCCCGCCGGTGCTGAAGTCAGCCCCACCCCAGGATGGAGGGAGGGGTGGCCCTCCCGGCAGGAGAGGCCCCCAAGAGGCTCCCGGGAAGCCCCACCCCCGCCCCGGCGCAATCCGGCCGCCCGGGGCGCTGTCCGCCCCGTCGAGTGCTGAAACTCCCTGCTCTGCGGGTCTCGGGATGGAATGCCCAGCCTGGCCCCGCAATGGGGAGGCAGGGAGAACTTTCTTTTTTTCTCTTTTTAGTGAGTTCTCATCTCCTCCCACCCCAAGATGCTCAGGATTTGGGGTGAGAGCATAACGATGGCATTGGGCTTGCTTTTTCTAAATCTTAAAAGATTTTGGATCGAGTGGGGATTGTGGAGGCTACCAGATGCCCACCTGTCGGAGGTCACCAGGCAACCCTGTCCTGGGACGACCTCACTCCTCACAACATCAGGACCTGAGGTCGCTCCCGAGACCAGGTGAGGGTCGAAGGAACCAAGCCAGCGGGTTCTGCACCTCCCTGTGCGCCCCCCCACCCTATCGCAGGAGGGGCGCGGAGTCCTCCGGATCCGCCTGCTCGATGCTCCCCTCCCGCCCCCTCCCCCCTCCTTCCTCCTCCTCCCCCTCCTCCCGCTCCTCCTCCTCCTCCTCCTCCTCCTCCTCCTCCTCCTCCTCCTCCTCCTCGCTCCTCCCGGCGATGGCTTTTTATAACTCCGGGTTCTGCGCCTTTGCCCGGGCTCGGGAGGGAAGGGGTGGGGGAGGTGGGAGGCGGGGAAACCAGCGGAATCTTCTGGCCTTTCGGAGCGTGCCCTCCTCCCGCCACGCACCGGTGATTTCGGGGGGTTCCCGGGGCCCACAGCACGCCGGGCGCACGCCCCGCCCCCCCTCCCCGGGGTGGGCCCTCGCCGCCCCCACCACACTCACCCCCAGGGCGGCCGCCTCCCGGGGCCGCGCCGCGCGCATCTCGCCGGCCGCCCGCGCCCCCGCCCGCGGCAGCGGCGGTCCCGGGGCCGGGCTGGGCCTACCCCGGCCGGGCGGGCGGGCGGGCGGGCGGCACCGGGGCTGCGGGGCGCGGGCGGGGCGCTCTGCGGGGCGCGGAGACTGCGCGGCCCTGGCGATCGGCGGCGCCTCCGCCTCCACCTCGGGCTCCGGCTCGGCTCGGCGGCGGCCGCGGCTGCCTGCGCGAGATCAACAAGTCGGGCTGAGCTTCGGCTCCGCGCTCGCTGCGATTCTGTCCCGCACTTCGGAGCGCGGCGAGTGGCACCGAGGCGGGACGGCGCCACCTGCGGGTCGGAAGCGCGCGCGGCTTAACCCCTCCGTGCCCGGCCCGGCCCTGGCCCAGGCCGCGGGGCCCATCCGGGCGGGCTGTCTGCGTCCCGGCTCCCACGAGGCTGAGCGCCTACTGCATGCAGGCTCTGCGCGTAGATACAGCTGCGAGGACAACCAGCCTCCTGGGCGCGGGGCTGCCGGGAGAGCGACTGTAAACACAAGTAGGGACTATGTCAGACAGGCTAGATGCTGGGAGGATGGGAGAGCTGGAGAAGGCAGGTGGGAATTTTAAATGGCCCTTGCTTCGATTCCATTGCAGGTTCTTAAATCGAATTCTAGGTTCTAGAGGAAGGTGGGCAGTTTGTCTATCAACAAACAAGCATGCGGAACGAGTAGGCAGGTGGGTGGTTGGGGCTGAGGAGAAGCATAAGGCCAGGTGAGGGGCCGCGAAGACTCAGAGCTTATACAGCCTGATCACTCACTCACCCATTCATGCCAGCTTGGAGGGCTGCTTCTGTAGAGCTAAGCGTCAGGCTCAACCAAGGGATCCACCGCCCCTGCCTCACTCTGTGTAGTGGGGCGGGCACCCTCTATCAGAGGCCATCTCGGAGTGACTGTAGGGTGGGAAGGTTTGCAAGCAGAAGGGCCCGGCTTCCCTCCAATCGTTCACACTTGGGCCCTGCCTGGTCTTTGCTGGTTTGTTCTCTCACATACATAGCTGTTGTGTGGTATTAAGGTGTCAGAGATGCAGAAGAGAGCCGTGCCCTGGAGAGGGAAAACTTAATGAGACTTAGTGCCCCAAGATACGGCCCTTCTCCTTTCCACTCTTGGCCTCGTTCCCAACTGCATCACACAGAACTGTTGGTAGAAACCTATCCACTCTCCTCAGTTCCATCATCATGACGCAGCCCAAGCTGCCACTGCCTTCTCTCCCTGTGACCTCTGCTCTGAGCTCCCCCATCCCTCTCTGCCTCCCACAGGTCATGATGATAGCCACGGCTGTCAGAATGAATGTTCCCTTTGCTGAACTGAATGTGGTTGTCACTGGAGCCTTCCCAGGGTTTTTCCTTGCTTTGGCCTGATAGATCTGGTTCAGTCCCTCCCTCTTCTTCTCAGCTTGCCCACCATGGAAGCAAGACAAGCAGCTAAACGTATTTTTATTTATTTATTTTTAATGAGAAGGTTTCAGCCAATCATGAGTGCTAACAGGAAATCGCGAGTTCAGTGATGGGGAGGGGCGGGCTATACTGAGAGCTTTACCCGGTGGTCAGGGAGGGCTTCTCAGAGGTGGAAGACAGACTCCACAGGTAAGAAGGGAGTCAGCTATGGGGAGATAAGAGGAGTTCCAGGCAAAGTGTGTCCAGGTTAGAGGTCAAGGGCAAATGAGGAACAGCCACTCCCTGGCCACAACAAAATTAGCACAGAAAATACAAGACTTGCTTTCCTTCCCTATTGTGCTGTGCATGCGTGTGTGCCGTGCGTGTGTGCGTGCATGTGTGTGTGTGTGTGTGTGTGTGTGTGTGTGTGTACTTGCCACAAATTAAAATGCAGGTAGCCTCACTTGAGGAATTGTCTTAATTTTCTTAATTGGTGTGGGAGGACCTACCCAACATCGACTGGTAGGAGACCAGATTAAAGGGTGTGGAGGAAGGAAGATACCAGCCTTTTGTTGGCTTGGCCTTGCCTCTTGCTGTAGAGTTGATTGACGCTGCTGCTGCTGCTGCTCATGATGACGAGGATGATGATTTCTTCACTGGTATCAGAACCAGTGATTTCAGGCGTCCATCATGAACTAAGGACCTTCAAGTCTCCAGGAACCTCCAGATTTTTGGTGCCGGCTTGGGACTGCTGAGACACCTCAAGGACCAAGAAACTACCAGATTCTCAGCCTCATGCTATTGGGGCTATATTCAGAGTAAGCTGGTTAATAGTTATTTATTTATTGGTTTTTGAGACAGGGTTTCTTTGTGTACTTTTGGTGCCTGTCCTGGATCTTGCTCTGTAGACCAGGCTGGCCTGGAACTCACAGAGATCCACCTGGCTCTGCCTCCTGAGTGCTGGGATTAAAGGCGTGCGCCGCCGTCGCTTAAATATGTTTTTAAACATACTTGATATATAAAATGTCTTCTATTTTAATATATAAGATGTATGTCCTTTTGGTTCTGCTTCTCTAGAATAATACAGGATGCATGTGCACATGTGTTTGTGTGTCATATGGAGGCCAGAGGTCAGCCTTGGTACGTCCCTTAGACGGCGTCCACCTTTATTTTGTTTGTTTAGAGATAGCTTCTCTCATTGGCTGGGAACTCACCCAATAGGCTAGGCTGGCTGGCCAGTGAGCCCTGGGGCTCTGCCTGTCTCTGCTGCTTCAGCCTTGGGGTTTTAAACATATACTTCAATGCTGGTTTTTTGTTTTTGTTTGTTTCCATGGGTTCTGGAGATTGGACTCAGGTCCTGTACTTGTGAGGGAAGCACTTTACCGATGACAGCCATTCCCCAGTCCCCTTCATTTCTTCATTCCTTACCCTCCCACTCCCCCGAGACTGCTCCCTACCCCATGGGCAGCACTTGTTTCCTGTTTAGTGGATTTTAGGTTTTGTTTTTTCTGTGTAAGATCTTGAAAAAAAATGGTGTTTTGTCTCTATATCTCAACTCATACTTTTTGTTTGTTTTTTTAATTTGTTTTGCCTCCCCCCGCCCTAAGAAAATATTTGAATATGTAGCCCAGGCTGGATTTGAACTCGCCATGCTCTCTGTCTTGTCCTCCTGAGGGGTATGGGATTCAGGTTTACCTGCCGGCTCCCACTTCACCTTACCCATGTGTCCTATGCTGTGATCTGTGGTTGTTTCTTATCTTCAGGAGAGCTACTCACACTGATGTGGTTCACCAGTCCTCACAATGTGTGTCCTTCTTCACTGTCCAGTCACTCATAGTGCTAGTGCTCAGTGGACTCACCTGAGAGCACCCTCTCATATCTGCTCACAGATGAGTGTCATGATTTCTTTTCAAGGTCTCATGTAGCCCAGGTGGGCCTTGAACTCCGTTACATAACCAAGGATGAGTTTGGATTTCTGATCCTCCAGCCTTTGCCTCCTAAGTGCTGAGATCCCAGGTGTGCACCACCACACCTGATTTACACAGCACCAGAGATGAGTCCAGTGCTCTATCAACTGAGCCTTGTCCCTAGCCCCGACGCGTGACTTTGTAAACATGCTTCCTGAGGCTTTGGAACAATGTGTCCCAGGGTGTGTACACTCTTGACTAAGTGCACCCAGACTCCACTGCCTCTGGTGGCATCTCCTCTAAAATGCTGGGAGTCCTTCGGCCTCCATTAGCTTTTATCCAGAGAGTGGAGCGCTGAATGTCTAGTGTGTACCAGGAGACAGCTCAGTGCATTGAAGTATCCCTTTCATTGACTATTGATGAATCTCAGGTTTGCTTCATACGCATTGGAGTTGTGTGTGTGTGTGTGTGTGTGTGTGTGTGTGTGTGTTTGAGCTATTGTGGTGTTTGTGGCTGTTGTGGTAGTTGTTATTGTTATGGCTGTTATGGTGGTGACTGTTGTTATGGGTACAGTTATGGTTGTGGTGGTAGTGGATGTTGTTACAGTGTGGAGGTGGTGGTAGCTATTGTTATAGTTGTAGTTGTTATGGTGGGGGATGTTGCTATGGTTGTTATGACTGTGGCTGTTATTATGGTTGTTTGGTGGCTGTTGCTGTGGTTGTTATGATTGTGGTTGTTGTAGTGACTGTTGTGGTTGTGCTGGTGATGGCTGTTTTAGTTTTGGTTATAGTTGTTATGGTTGAGAGGTTGTTATGATTGTGGTTTTGTTTTAATTGTGGTTGGTGGTTGTTGCTGTGGTTGCTATTATGGTTGTGGTTGTTATGCCTGATGATTGTTATTACTGTGAGTGTTATAATTACGGTTGCTATTGTGGTTGGTAGTTGTTACCACGGTTGCTATTACAGTTGTGTCTGTTGTTATGACTGGTGATTGTTGCTGTGGTTGTTGTTATGGTTGTGGTTGTTATTATGGCTGGTGGTTGTTGCTGTGATTGTGGTTGTTTTTGGCTGTGGGACTGCTTGTCCCTGCGGTTGTTGGTTTTCAGGACTCCTTTATATGATCTAGATGCTAAATCCCTCCTGGACTTTGGATGTCTGTTCTGTCACCTGCACATTAATTTTTGCTTGTGTATCTTTTGTTTCCAGAACATTATTTGAGAGGCCTTGAGATGGCTCAGCAATGCTTGTCCCCAAACCTGGCAACCATCCTCCTGCCCCAGACTCCCGATTAGCTGGGATGACAGGCCTGAGCCACCAGTCCTGGTTGTGGGTGGTTTTCTGACAACCGTCCTTGGGGCAAGCCACTTTCCCACACTGGTTTGAGGAGTTGCCTTTGTCCTCTGCAGTCCTCAGGTCCACTGCCTGCCCATCTGGTCTTTGTGTCCTCCTGCACACCTGACCCTCATCTGGGTAGCATGGGGTTGCACATGCTGAGGTCATGAGGCCTCTCTCTCTGCTCTTCTCTTTAGGATGCGTATCCACCCTCCTCTTTCAGTGAGTTCCAAAGGGACAATAATGCAACCCTGGATGTCATTTTGTATTCCCAAACAGCAGCCTGTCACCAGCTCCTACCCAGAGCTCCCATCTGCCTAGGGAACCCTTGGAAACTGCAGTCTCTAGGAAGAAACCTGGCTTGAAAGCCCAGGAAAGCTCTTCTCCCCAAAAAGGAGGCAGATGTTTCATTGTTTATCCCAGAGGACATGTGACAACATCCGCACAGGGGTTTGGTTATGACAACTCTGGGGGAAGGGACATCTCCCTGGTGTCTAGTTGGTGAAGGCAAGGGGATGTCACTAAACCTCATGCCGTGCACGGAATGGTTCTTCACCTTGATAATAAATGTAGTTGCTGCCCTGCAAGTCAATAGTACCAAGCCTGAGAAGCCCCACTTAAGACTCTTGAAGGCAAAGGTAATTCCCAACCTAGAACTGCTCTTCTCTCAGTCCACAGTGAGCATCTCCTTTGTGACACACTGAAGACACAGGGCAGGAAAAACAGACATCACTCAGTGCCTGTATAGTCAGTAAACATACAAGTCAACCAGTCAGAGCATCCGGTAAGTACCGTGATGAAAGGCACCAGGAGGGAGCAAGACACATGACTGATGGAGGCACCAGCAGTGCTGGAGGAGGTGGTCCAGGGAGGCTTCCTGAAGAGGCAGTTACAGGGAAACTGAGTATCACAGGGGAACATCAACCTTGTGAATGCTGCAGAAGGAGGTACATCGAGGGAATCCTCAGAGCCTAGGCCCTGAGCATGAAATGTTCGAGAATATCTAGACCCAGGGCCTTTTATTTTCGAGAAGGAAGGAATCTGAGTTTCCTTGTGTTGAGAAGCCCTGGCAGTTTTCCACAGAGGGTCCCAGGCACTCAGGCCTGTTCTCAAGTGAGCCCTCCATCAAAGGGGGCACCAGGGAGAGGTGAGCAACGCAAGGTAGTTTCAGGAGACTCAGCAGAAGGCTTCTGCAATTGTCCAGACCAAATGTAATGAGCACTGGACCAAGTGGTAGGCAATTCACCAACACAGGCCCCTGCAGAGATTCGTCTGCAAGTCCATGGCCATCGCCAAAGACCCTGTGTAACTGGGTCACCCTGCCACACCTACAAAGTCTAGCTGCCAGCTTAGTGGGGGGGAGCATGCAGATCCCCTTGCACCTAAAAATGCAGGCAGAGGGGCTGGCTCTGTCAGGCTCCATGCAGCCCTGTGGCTGTGTGCCTGCATGTTCATTCAACAAGGAGTAGTGGAAAGTTCCTTCAGGTGGCAGTGTGGCCTCGTGACAAAGAGAGAGGACTCCTGGGCAGAATGGCTGGTACAGAAGGGTGATCTAGCCTCTCTGAACTGCAACTTTCCTGCCTCTAAAATGAGTAGCCATAGAGATAGTATCTGCTTTATTAGGTTATAAGGGATTTATTAATTTATTATTTATTTATTTTGTTTTTTTGAGACAGGGTTTCTCTGTGTAGCTTTGGAGCCTTTCCTGGAACTCACTCTGTATGTAGCACCAGGCTGGCCTTGAACTCACAGAGATCCACCTGCCTCTGCCTCCCGAGTTCTGGGATTAAAGGCATGTGCCACCACCTCCTGGCTATTGGGGGATTTTAAAAAATTCTCTTTTTGTGTATATTTGTGCATATGTGGGTATGTATGTTAAGGACAGAGGTCAATGTTGGGTGTCTATGAGAAATATTTTTTAAAAGATTTATTTATTTTATGTATGCGACTGCTATATCTACATGTACACCTGCATGCCAGAAGAGGGCATCAGATCGCACTATAGATAGTTGTGAGCCACCATGTGGTTGCGGGGAATTTGAACTCAGGCCCTCTTGAAGAGCAGCCAGTGCTTTTAACCACTGAGCCATCTCTCCAGGCCCGAGAAAAAAAATTAATTTAATTTAATTTTATGTGTATGGGTGCTTTGCCTGCACATATATCTGTGCACGATGTCTGTTCCAGCAGAGAGTATTGAATCCCCTGAGCTGGAGTTACAGATGGTTGTGAACCACCTTGTAGGTGCTGAGAATAGAACCCAGATCCTCTGGAAGAGCTGCCAGTGCTCTTAACCGCTGAGCCATCCTTCCAGATGCTGTGAGGAACTTTTTAAACTTTTGACTGTCTAGTCAAGTGCAGGTCGCTGAGGCAACTTGTGGTTGCTAAGGGAGGGGCTTATGTGTCCAGCTCAACCTAAGTAACCAGAACGCTTAGCTGGTGGATGAGAAGATGGCTCTGTCAGGAAAGTGCTCATGTGCAAGCATGAGGACCCGAGTTCAGATCCCCAGGATGCACATAAAAGAGCCAGAGGTGTCAGCGACACTTATAGTCCCAGCACTGGGGAAGCAGAGACAGGGGTATTTCAAGAGCTCACTGGCCATCCGGCCTAGCAGGACCAGTAAGCTCCATGTTCAGTGAGAGACGCAGTGTGGAGTGTGATTGGAGAAGACACATGGCGTCAATCATCTGACATGCACATACATGTGAACACGCACAAAACATACCACACACACAAACAGAAAACAGAAGAAGCAAGTAACTGTTTTTAAAATGCCTAACTAATCCATGTAGAAGTTTGGGGAGCCTAGGAGGAAGTTGCCCCACCATTTTGTTTAGCCTTCCTCACATAGAGGCTCTTTATCCCCAGGCATGGTGCTTGATCATTGCAAAAAGGCCACTGCCGTGCCGGGCATCAGCCTTCATGAAAACATTCAAAGTAAGGTGACCAGCGTGGGGGAAAGCCTCTTGTCCTCCACAAACCAAGTCCACTTGGAAGTAGAGTTGTCACAGGGTAAGGTGGAGCTGAATGGGTCTATCACTAGGGCTCCTGGATCCAGCCACTCCTGAAGCCTGCATCCCTGGATTCCCAGTTATGAGTGCTCTGAAATAACTCCTTCAGTCCTGACAGCTGTCAGTCGGTCACCCATATCCAAAGGATCTTAACCAGTGACAGGTCTCTCTCCATAGACCAGACATTTTTTTTTATCTTGAGGGCTGGAGAGGTGGCTCAGTGGTTGCTCTGACAGGGGCCCGAGTTCCATGCTCAGCACCCAAATCAGACAGCTTTACAAACTCCTGTTAATTCCAGCTCTAGTGATCTGACACCTCTGTCTTCCTTGAGGCACCTGCACTCATGTACACACACACACACACACACACACACACACACACACACACGCAGGCACACACATATATTTAAAAATAAAATAAATCTTAAAAAAAAATAAGAGAACCCAGGAGAAACCAGGTATGATGGTGGCTCACACCTGTATTCCTACCACTCAGGAGGTAGAGACAGGAAGATCAAAATCACAATCCACTGTAACTCCAGTCCCAGGGGATCTGATGCCCTCTTCCAACCCTGTGGGCACTAGGCATGCATGTGGTACACAGACATACATGCAGGCAAATCACCAATACACATTTAATTAGTTAATTAAATGAAAAGTTCAAAGTCATCTTTGCTTAAGTAGTTAGTTCAAGGCCATCCTGGGCTATGTGAGATCATGTCTCAAACAAACTCAATAAGCAAAGAGGAAGGAAGCAATGGAGGGATGGAGGGAAGGAGAGAGGGAGAGAAAATGAACTACAACTGGAATATTCTATAATGAAGGGACCCTGCATATCCCTCTGATTTAAAGACAAGCCACAACATTCGTGGAGGGGACAGCATCCCAGTGCAGCCAAGTTCTAACACCAGACCATCTGATTCCAGGCCACTGCTCTCTCAAAACATGTCTGCTGGGGCGTCAGCCCAGCATCTTGACAGGAGGAGCTGAGATCCACCCATGCTACTTCCTCTGACGGTGCTGGCAAGAGGATCCTCTGTTCGAAATCTGGCCTCTGGATTCCATGATACCATCCATCATTTATGTCCCACTGGGCAGCCTGCTCGGGTTTCTTGGAGTTTCTGGGTAGAGTAAGGCTACTTAATACCATACTCCCCTGCCCCCTACCCTGTACTGGCTGGTTTTGTGTGTCAACTTGACACAAGCTAGAGTCATCAGAGAGGAAGGAGCCTCAGTTGAGGGAATGTTTCCATGAGATCCAACTCTCAGACATTTTCTCAATTTGTGATCAGTGCGGGAGGGCCCAGACTGTTGTGGGTGGTGCCATCCCTTGTCCTGGGTTGTATAAGAAAGTAGGCTGCCGGGCGGTGGTGGCTTACTCCTGTAATCCCAGTACTCGGGAGGCAGAGGCAGGTGGATCTCTGTGAGTTTGAGGCCAACCTGGTCTACAGAGCGAGTTCCAGGAAAGGTGCAAAGCTACAGAGAAACCCTGTCTTGAAAAACCAAAAAGAAAGAAAGAAAGAAAGAAAGAAAGAGAGAAAGAAAGAAAGAAAGAAAGAAAGAAAGAAAGAAAGAAAAAGAAAGTAGGCAGAGCAAGCCATGTGGAGCAAGCCAGTAAGTAGCACTCCTCCGTGGCCTCTGCATCAGCTCCTGCCTCCAGGTTTCTGCCCTGCTTGAGTTCCTGTCCTGACTTCCTTCAGTGATGAACAGCAATGTGGAAATATAAGCCAAATAAACCCTTTCCTCCTCAACTTGCTTTTTGTTTCATCATAGCAATAGAAACCCTAACTAAGACACCCCCCCAAACACACACACAGGTGCACACACTTTTGTTCACGAATTTCATGGTAAAGAAAAGTAGCTTGATGAGAGTGGACAGAGGAGCCCTCAGAGACTCAGGGGCCATGGATGTATCAGTCCATGACAGAGTGCATGTTACATGGAGCCCCTGCTACCCCAGGGATCAACTATCAGCTGTACTTGTTCTCTCTTGGTCACCACTTTGTCATGCTCCATAATCAACCTCATGGTGACTATAACAGGCTCCACCTGGCTGGATCCTGGGAGCGTGAATGAGGTAATACACGCTCTGCTATACATCATGCTTGACACTGAGAAGTACTCACTGAAACAACCACAGTAATAATGACAGGACCAGTTGACCGTGTACTATACATTGGACACTTGGGAGGGGTGGGGTGTGTGTGTCTGTGTGTATTGCCCATTGAAGATTTTTATCTCCCCCTTGCACCAGGCACTGAGGACAGTATAAACGAGACCATTAAACTGTTGGATGATCCTGAGTGACCCAGTGTCCAAGTCTAGTCCCTCTCCATAGCCCAGGCTGGCCTCACACTTGCCATCCTCCTGCCTTAGCTGTGTGAGTAGCTGGGATCCTGGCCCTGCACCATGAGACTCGCCTCCAATGCCTGCTTTTTTCTTTGAGTCCACTTGTCTTTATCAAGCCCCAGGTTTCCTGGCCCAAGTTCCTGCAAATGAACAGAGTGTTTTCTGACCAACCCAACGCTCGCTCGCTCATTCCTCCATGTCATCTTTAGTCTATCGGCCGTCTACTAGCTGCTCCATCTCCTCATCCATGTCGTCAGTTACTAAGCCCCATCCAGCCATCTCTCCACCGCACACTTGCCCATCCACTCCTGTCTCTCCATCATCCACAAATCCCACATCTGCCCATCTTCCCACATTCACCCAGCCTCTTGTCCATTTGTCTTCCTACCAATACACCACTTACCTTTAAACATGTCCCTCTATCTGTCATTCACCCACCCATCTATCCTTCCATCTACCACCATCCATCCATCCATCCATCCATCCATCCATCCATCCATCCTCCCCCCAACACACACACAATGTATTTATTCACCTATGAATCCACTCATCCAACCACTCACCCACTCCAGATATTCATGTATCACTCCATCCATCCATCTCTCCACATAGCCATCTATCCACCCATTCACCACCCCCCAATCCATGCTTGAACCTTCTCATCCACCACCTAACAGCAGCCTAGGGCTTTGTGCATTATAATGCTTTGTGCACACTGTGCTCTGTGAGACACCCCCCCCCCCCCCAGCAAGGACTCCTGGGTTCTCTTCCGGGGAAGAAATATGGGTGCCACCAGAAAATCCCCACAGAGGGAGCCTCTCTGACCAGGACTTTGAAAGCCATTGACTTCCAGGTGTGGGGCCAAAAGATGAAATACTGAAACAACCAAGGCGCAAGGTTCCAGCAGAGCAATTAAATGTAAGCTAATCTCTCTTCCTTTCGAAGGAGCCAGGGAACTCCAAGACGCACAAGAGGAGTCAGCAGAAGGGGAAACCAAAGCCACAGGGATCAAGGGCTAGCAACTTCTGTGAGAGCTCAACTTCCATGTCCTTCAGGCCTGGGGCTTCTACCTCCTCTCCTCTCTACTGCCCTTGGCCAGTGCTCCCTGCTGTCCACCTCCCTCCTGTCTCTCTTCTTAACCCACCCTCCCAGCCCCTATTTACAGCCCTTCACTCCAGCTCTTCACAATAAGGAACAGGCTCCCAGGATGAGACCTTCCTGGGTGGATCAGGACTTCCTCTTCACCACCTCCCAGCAGCCGACCTCACCTCCAGACCCAGAAGCTCCCTCTTGAGAATCACACAGAGGCAGTTCCTGACAAGGCCACTTTAACAAGCGTGTGTCCACCTGACAGCATGCCACAAAGCTTGAATGCTGTGTCGAGACGGCAAGGCACAGCCACTGTGCCGCTCATGAAACACACTGTGACGCTGTGTTTATTAACAAGACAAAACACAAAACAAAAGCATCCAACCCGACACCTGGGATAGATGCTCAGCATAGGCTTCTTTCTCTATCTGGAGCCTGGGCTACCACCCCCTGCCATGAGCACTTCACCCCTCTTTTGGACCCCTTGCCCACAGTGGGCCCACCGATGAGAAACTTGAGGAGAGACATGGGTGAGGCCTCAGCCAGCCAGCACACTGGCTCATCTAACCCAAGAACACAGGCTCTGGGGCCCAGAGTCTTGACTTCCACTGTCCAGGGCCGGTTTATTCTTCACGGTTCTATGGGGCGTGGATGATATAGGCCCACTCCTGCCAGCATTGGAAAAACGAGCGGATCTGCTTAAAGGAGAACATTTGACAGACAGCAAATAACAGTGGAAACACAGTGAGATGGCCAGGGAACACCTCATCAGATCAAACTGGAACACTAGCACATCTTGCCACCCTGAGCACAGCCGGGAGTGGAGAGGTTCGATCTCCCATGCAGGTGGCTAACTCATCTCTCCTCTCTAAGCTGCCAACTCCTCCGGCCCTTCCTCTTTCTCCAGACAGTCTTGTGTATCCCAAGCGGGCTTCAAACTCACTATGTAGCCAAGGGTGACTTTTGAACCCCGATCCTCCTGCCTCCACCTTGCTGGGATTCCAGGCATGCACAACCATAACCCAATTTATGCAGCACTGGAGACGAACTTGGGACTTTGTGCGTGCTAGCTCACCACTCTATGGCTAAATTCCCAGCCTATTATAAAGAAGAAATGGAGAGGGGGAGGGATTTAAATGGGGGCGTGCATGACACTGTCCTCCAAACACTGCTTCAGCTCCTCAGGTCCCCGCTGGGCTGCCTGACCTTCACTGTCTTCCCCATACTCGATCCCCGCCTGATTGCAGCTGAGGAGGTGCCACCTTTAAAGGGAACTAGCCCTTGTCTGAGCAGAGGTGAGCATCTTGGGGACAGTCTAGTCTGATTCAGTTAGGATGGGGCTCTGAAGGGCTTCCCTCTAGCGCACCAGTACTGAAGCCTGTGAGACCTTCTGCAGCTATTTCTGCCACTTTCTTCCTCCCCTTCCAGCCGTGAGGAGGCAACTGGGGGTTGCCATGGAAACTGGCTCATCCTCCCACAGGAGGTTTGCCAGCTCTGATTTCCTGCAAAGATAAGAAGCAGGCAGCAGTGGGGGGTCACCCAAGCATGGAGATGGGTTTCCCTGGGGATGCCCAGACTCCTGCCAATCACACTGTCTATCCGGGAATCCCAAAGGTGCCTGGAGACCCAGGGCCAGGGAAGCCTCCCAGACCTAGCTCTGCTCTGAGAGGTGAGCCCCTGGAACACATAGGTGCAGGGCCTCTTCTGTCTTTCCAGTTAAAGTTAAAAGGACCTCATCACAGATGTGCCTGTGTCTCATAAGCTGCACCATGTTTCGGTGTTCCTGGCTGCCAGTTCTCTAATGCCAAACAAAAGTGTCCCACCACCACCCCTGGAGCCTTAGGAATGAAGAACAGACTACCCACCCAACATCTGCTTCTAGGAGAGGTGTGTAAGGCTGAACTCTACTGGCAAGAGCTATGTGACCCCAGGCAAGTCACTTAACCTCTCTGAGCTGGGTTTCTCATCTGGAAAGCTGGCATAACACCATATCTTCTCCAGGATGCTGTGAGGAACAGAAATATAGGTCTGCTGTGCCTGTCTCAGCACTTAAAGGCACTTGGGATGCTGGGTATGGTGGTACACACTTTTATCCCAGCACTGTGAGATCAAGGCCAGCCTGGTCTACATAGTGAGTTCCAGAGACACCCTGTCCCAAAAAGAAAAGAAAAGAAAAGGAATAAAGACCCTTGGGAAACAAGGCCTAATAGTAGTGAGCGTGTTTACGGTTACAGGGAGATTTGCAAGCCACAGTCCCCTTGAAGTCAGCCTGAGATTGACACAAAGGTGAGTTTTCACCACTGACTTGGTGCAGACCAGAGTCAGGTGAGCAGTGTGGCCTGAGGACAAGCTAGCTGGTCCCTACACTTCATCCACCAGTGCCCCCAAGAGTCAGAACAGGGGCACAGACTCCAATGCTTTCAGGACCAGAAGGAACTAGGGGTGTCATGTCAATGCTGACTCGGCCAAAACCTCATACAAGGAAGGTGGGTGCTGGGGACCCCGGCAGAACTCCTCTTTGGACTGTCGGCCCCGTGTAGCCAGGGCATCCACAGGAATCCTCCACAGATAATATGATATCTACTGTGTTGTTTGACCGGATCTTTCTCTGTAGACCAGGCTGACCTAGAACTCACAGAGATCCTCCTGCCTCTGCCTCCCTGGTGCTAAGATTAGAGGTGTGCACCACCACGCCTGGCTATTATGCTGATTTTGTTGTTCTTGGTTTTTGAGACAGGGTTTTTCTGTGTAGCCCTAGCTGTCCTGGAACTCATGTAGGTCTGCTTGCCTCCACCTTGCAAGGACTAAAGGCATGTGCCACCATGCCTGGCTATGTTGATTTTTAAAGTACAGGCTGAACAAAGCTGTTCTGCTGGCCTGTGTACACTGTAGCAGGAGTTTGTGTGCTGGGATGCAGGGAAAGACTCCCTAGACTGAATCTCCAAACATCTCACAAGGCCAGGTCTTTCCAGGTCACACTGCATCCCAGTCTTAACACAAGGGAAGCCCTGCCACCTACTGTCTGTGAATCAAGGACAGAGGACAGGCATTCATGTGAAGAAAGGGAAGGCCATGTTTCTTTAATAATCTGGGGACAGAACTTAAAACACATTGACGAATCCTTCCAGGGCCTCCATGACCCACATCTGCCATGCTGGCCAGGGCCTGGACTACACCGGCTGTTAAAGGTAGGGACAGTGACTGCTCTAGAAGTCGGGGGCATGGTGGTGGGGACTGCTGGCACCACAGGACAGGAGGCATAGGGTAACCTGGAGCACGGGCAGCCTGATTTGGAAGCAAGTCTTCACAGCGGGATACAGAGCTTTTCCTGCTCTCCATGTCCTCTATGGCCCCTCCTCTAGACACAGCATTCTAGAACAACAGGGAGCCAGTGAGGAAGGCACGGGAAGTCAGGAGACCCCAGGTGAATGTCGTGTCTGCTCCACGGGTCACAGCCTGACACGGTACCGGATGGGCACGTCCTCCTCGGGCTGCATCAGACCGAAGCCATATCTGCTGAGGTCAAACTCAGGGACCTCTGTGTCCTCGCTGCCCAGCTGCAGGTCGAAGTGAGTCAGTAGGAGGACCACAAATCTGCAAGGAGAGAGAGTGTTTCAGCCGGTGTGCTTCTCGGGGCTTGGCAGAGCCTGGTAAGGTGAGGACAGCCCCAAGCGGAGTGAGGCTGAGTGGCTGTGCCCATGGCAGTCATTTCTACATCACAGCCCTAAGAGCCAGGGTGTGGTTCCCCAGATCTCCTGCCTGCAGCATCATGTGCAGATAATGGAGTGGCCAGAGGGAGGGCCCAGCCCCAGCCCCCAGCCCCCAGCCCCCAGCCCCAGCCCCCAGCCCCAGCCATGTGTCTCTAACCCCACACCCACAGCACCTGGGTAGTCCTGAGTCCCAGGTGCGTCACAATGCTCATGGTGACTGGCTCTTCCAGCCTCCTTCCCCTAAGCTTAGCAATCTTATAGTCAGCCCTGGCCAGGGCCACAGTCACCAGGAGTGCCTGTAAAATTAAAGCTGACACCACTCCCTCAAGACTTCTTACATGTGACGCAACTGTCACCAAGGGCCACCTTTGCAAGGCAGCACTCTCTACCACCACCTTCTGGAGACACATAAAGCTGTCATGCCTAGGGTGCCATCAGCCTCAATGACAATGACAGGCTTTGCCTTGTGACTCACTACTGTCCACATGATCCTGATTGTCCCGTGCCTCATCCCTGTCCCCCACCTCAATCCAGGGGCCCAAAGCCATGCAGAACACACAGCAAAGATTTTCTCCTCTCACTGCAAGAGGAGCTGGCAAGTGGGTGAGCTGAGGGGAAGTGACCCTCGCCGGGGTCTGTTCCCACTTGGGGGCTTGGTTTTCCTGTGGGGTCAAAGGGAGGTAAAGGTAAGCTGGTTCCCAGCTCTGGAGGGAGAGTTTATCTGAGACAGGCCTTTTGACCTTAGTCCCCAATGGTCGGAGCTATCACAGCTGCCATTGGCTGAGAGCTTCCTATCAGGGAGCTCACAATAACTGAGGTCACAGCAAATTCTCTGATTTGTTGAGGTGCCATGAGTCAGGTACCATGTTAAACACATAAAACCCAGCACCTCTTTTGTCTGTCCCTAAACCGGATGAAGCAGGAACTGCAAAGCTATGTCATAGTTATTAATCTGAATGAGAGACTCTGTCCTGGTGTGACAGATACATTAGGATGCAAACATGAGCAGAGGCAACCTCACATTTGCTCACATGCTGTTTCACGTCCCAGACGCAGGGGTGCATGCAGAGCCTGCACTAGCCAAGCATACATACATGAACATCAACCGACCGCCCTATTCATCAGACTTTGTGCCTTTTTAAAAAGTTTTATTGCCAGGCGGTGGTGGCGCACATGCCTTTAATCCCAGCACTTGGAAGGCAGAGGCAGACGGATCTCTGTGAGTTCGAGGCCAGCCTGGGCTACAGAGCGAGATCCAGGAAAGGTGCAAAGCTCCACAGAGAAACCCTGTCTTGGAAAAAAAAAAGTTTTATTTTTTTATTATGTGTGTGTGTGAGGTATGGGGGAGAGATAGGTGAGTGTGGGAGGTATGGGGGAGGGATATGTGCACATGCATGCAGTACCTGAAGAGGCCAGAAGAGGGCATCAGATCCCCTGGGGCAAGAGTTACTGGCAGTTGTGAGCTGCCTGACCAGGGTGTTGGGAACTAAACTCAGGTCCTCTGCAGTAGTTTAGTCACTCTTAATTGCTGAGCCTGCTCTCCACCCTTGTGCATTCTTTAAGCATGTGTGAAACTGCATGACCACCTTCCATTTGGCTCTAATTTTCCTCAGGTGTCACTGATGACAGTTTCAGATGCTAGGCTTCAGACTCCCTGTGGTTTTATTTTGGGGGGTTTATTTTGTGATGCTGAGCATGGAGCCTCATGCCTCGTGTATGCTAGGCAGCACCCCACATCAAGATCCAACCTCAATCACCTTGTTATTCTTACGTTTGAGATAAGAGCTCATAAAGTGGCCAAAGCAGGCTTTGAACGTGCCATCCTCCTGCCTCAGCCTGCCCCATAGCTGGCATTCTAAGTGCTGCTGAGCCTGACACCCACTGTCTTCACTGCCTGATTATGCATGACAAGGTGGTTTGGGGAAGGCATATTAAGCATTAGGGCAGAAGTGACTCCATCCTTATTTCCATTTTACTGCTGAGAAAAGTGATCAAAAGGTTAACATGACTTACTGTCCCCTGGCATGGCGCCTGCACGCTAATGATGTGAATAATACAGACACTAGCTAACGTTTCTCAAAGCCTGTGATGAGTCATGTGGGGGATGGGCACTTAGAAAACTCCATTCTGATCCATTTAGAGCTGTGATCAGCACCCACATTCTATAGCTGAGGAGACAGGCTCAGAAGGTTACAGAATGGAACAGTGGGCAGATAGCATAGTCCCTGGTCCAGGCAGTCTGTGACCCTGGAAATTGAGGGTCAGGGAAATCCCAGGAGGAGCACATCAGAGCTTCTCAGCTCTGCCGGGAGTTACAACAGCCAGGCAGGGGTGGGAGGAGGGCAGGGAACCCTGAAGTTCAGCCAGTTTCTGCCACAAAGGTCTGAACCTGCTGTGGCAGCCACAGATGGACAGCCATGGCCAGCTGGACTCAGCAGCCAGCGTTTGGTTTTCCCACACCACCCGCACAGGGAGAACACTCCTGCCAGAGCTGACCATTGTGTAAGAAATCAGAAATGTGGCTCCCCCCTCCTCGAGAACTCTTCTGATTTTTAAAAGAGCCCGCATTTTAAAAACACAAATAAGCCGGGCGGTGGTGGCACACACCTTTAATCCCAGCACTCGGGAGGCAGAGTCAGGCGGATCTCTGTGAGTTCGAGGCCAGCCTGGTCTACCAAGTGAGTTCCAGGAAAGGCACAAAGCTACACAGAGAAACCCTGTCTCAAAAAAACAAAAACAAAACAAAACAAAACAAAAATCACAAATAAACAGTTTTTCAGACAAGAGTTGAGTCTCTGCCAGTTTGGAATCAGCCTGAGGCCATCAATCAAAGCAGTAAGGGCATCAAGTGTCACCGCACCTTGGCTACATCCTGGGCCACGTCCAAGTCCTGCCCTGGCCACACCCCACCAACGGGCCCCTTCCCTGCTGGGCCAGGCGTGCTGTGGCCATGCGTGCTGCCCCCACGCCTTGCCTCTCGAGGACTCACTGTTTGATACTGTTGATGGCATAGCTCTTCCCCAGGCACTGATTGTACCCTGCTCCCCATGGCATGTTGTAATTCTTCAGCCGTTTCCCATCTTTGTAAAAGTCTTTCTTCTCTGACCCATCTGGGTTCAAGAATCGGTTGTATTTAAACACCTGAAACAAGAGGATGATGATGTGTGACGTCACTCCACACAAGCCTGCACCAGGACAAAGGACTGGGGATCTCATGCAGACTTGTCATAACTGAGCATAATGGGAAGTGACTGGACGGGGCTGGTTTTAAGGACTGTGGAGATGACGACTCCCAGGCTGCAGAGAGAGCAAGGATCACAGCAGCCTGTCACTCAGGACCAGCTCATCCCTCAGCCGCTCATTCCCCCCCACACACACAGTCCCTGAGATGTCCAGTCCTGCCTCTGCTACTGACCTCAGGCTCTGTGTAGATTTCTGGGTCCTTTTGGGGACTCAGGAAAGGAAAGAGGAGGAGGCGGTCACCACGTCGAAGAGAGAATTCCCTCCCGTCAGCCATAGGCAAAGCCAGGTCTGCCATGACCTCGCGAGTGATGAAGGGGGCAGCGGTGAGCCGGAGAGTCTCATTTAGGGCGCTGTCTGCAAGAACAAGCAGGAAGGGCTACCTGCTGCCCTCTTACCCTCTGGACAAACAGAGCAATGGCCAGAGGCTGCACACCTGACACACAGTCACAGCAAGGTGGGAAAAGCCATATGACAAAATGTGTGCTCTGTGGTCCCTGATGTGAGGGGACCTGGGAAGTGGGAGCCACAGGGACATCAGACAGCTGAGGAGGAGAGTTTCTGCTTCTACCTACAGTGTTCATTCCGTTCTGGAAATAGTCCCTGACCTTCCTCTAGGGGTCACACCCCTGTTTCCAGAAACTGGACAGTTGACCTACTCTTAGCTGGCGGTCTGAGCTTTCATGGGCTCAGCTCAACCCCCTGAGCCCTGTGTTTGGTTCTGGATGGCAGGCATATAACCCCAAAAGCCAATGAACACATCTCTGGGACTTTAGCTAGGAATGCTGGATGAGAGGCCCTGCCTCCAGCTGCTTGCCTCCAGAGACCAGGGGCACCCCAGTAGAAAATGAGGCTGAAGGACAGGGAGAGACCTAGCCCTGGCAACACTGTTCAAGCACCTGGGTCCACCTGAGCCTGAAGCTAGAGACTTCCTGTTGCACGACTCGGATTGAGTCTCTTTCCATTGCAGGTGCTTCAGAAACACTTGACACTAAGAATCCCTTGAGACCAGGAGACTTGGGTAGTGAGGACACAGAGGGACCCTTGGAGGTAGCCAGATTAGCAGGTTTGACCATCCTACCTAGCACAGGCATGCTGTCGAGAACCTTCTGTGGGAGGGTGGGCATCTGTGAAACAGGCTGCTCTGCTTGCCAGACAACACGCTTCAGTTCTTCGTGGACAGCCTCCAGGGCCTCAGGATTCTTGAGGAGGAAGAGGAGGAGCCAGAAGGCCGTGGGACCCATATTCCCCTGCAACAAGGAGAAGCCTGTCACTCACCAAATGACCAAGAGGTCTCCTCAGGCTGAGCGACAGCGCAGTGCTCAGCATGCCTGGTTCCCATGCTGGCCCATCACCCAGGCGTCGCCAGTTATCTTTAGCCCCAGACTGTGGCCAAAATGTGCTTGGGGCTTTGTTTGGTTCAGCCTCGTACCTGCTTGAAGGGCACTCCTGCCGTCCGGACATCGAGTGAGGCCTCTGGGCTGGAGTCACCCAGGGAAGCCTCCATAACTCATCCAAACAAGTATGCAAGAGGAGCAAGTCTGCGAGGCAGAACACTGAGAATGTTTGAGGGTGGCTAAGCCTGGGGCTTCCCGTGTTCCTCTACAGTTTCCACAGAAGAAGCAGATGACATCTCCCTGCGCTTGAACTTGGGCTCAGCCATGGACTTGCTTTGACCAACAAATAACATAAAGTGGAATAATGAATAGTAGAAATCTGGCCTTCAGAGACCTTGTTTACGTTCCCCCTTTGACTGGGCCTTTGGATCCAGGATGAAAGACACACAGGGCACAGCTAAATTGCCCCAGCTGGGTCAGTTTAGACCAGCCAGATCCACAGACCTGTGAGTGCATGTCTATCAACACAGGCTGCCGGGTTTAACTAGCTGATAACAATAGCTATTTATAGTTTAGAAGACCAAATTTCCTTAATGCTTCTTGTGTTACGGTTAATCTCTCGAAGGATGAGCAGTTAAATAAAGATTGTTAGTTTTTTAACAAAAATTCATTGAAACGTCCCAAAAGATCACCTAGGAAAATCAATGACATGGTGTGCTCCAAGACCCGTTCAGACCTGCCTAAACATCTTCACCCGGCTCCTCCTCACCTTTCACTGATGCAGACACGGATCCAGAGCAACCTCAACCTGCAGGGAGGTTTGGTCTATCCTAAAAGTGACTGTAGCCACAGACTCAAACAGCATCATTAGACATCATCTTTCCCAATAAGGTCTTACAAACATAATTGCATTGGGCAGAGGACATGAACTGCAGTCCTAATACAGAACCCGAAAATCAGAAACAAGCTCATACCAGTGAGGAGAATGATGGCCTATCATGTTGTAAATTGTTAAAAAAAAAAAAAAAAAAAAAAAAAAAAAATTAAGAATCCCGGTTCCAGCTGGGCAGTGGTGGCACAGGCCTTTAATCCCAGCACTCGGGAGGCAGAGCCAGGTGGATCTCTGTGAGTTTGAGGCCAGCCTGGGCTACAGAGTGAGTTCCAGGACAGGAACCAAAGCTACAGAGAAACTCTGTCTCGAAAAACAAAAACGAAAACAAATCCCGGTTCCTTTGGGTCTGAAAGAAACACAGGCGCGAACAGAAGGCTGCAAGGTGTGGGGCAGGGCTCATGGGAGCTGCTGTGTGTGTGAAGAGGGGTCTTGTGAGGGATCAAGACTAGGAGACACAGGACCCCCCCTGAGGTCCCCTGTGGGACAGAGGCTGGGGGCTGGGAGGTTGAGGGGGCAGATTGACTTTCTGTTTGGGTGGGGGTGCATATGCAGGTGTGTTCACATGTGGAGGTCAGAGGGCAGCCTCTGCTGTCATTCCTCAGGTGACACCCATCTTGTTTTAAGACAGGGTCTCTCGTGGCCTGGAACTTGACAGGTAGGCTAGCTAGTGAGCTTCGGGGGTCTGGCTGTCTCACCACCCCAGTGTTGAGATCACAGACGCGTGCCTTCACGCTTGGCTTATTTTTCTTTGTAACATGGGTTCTGGGAATGTTCTCCGGTCTTTGTGTTTACATGGCAAGCCCGTGACAAACAGTGTCATCTCCCCGCCATGTCCCCAGCCCCAGGCAGACGTTCTTTGCATGCACATACCCGTTCAACCTGTTTGAATTTCTTTTGTTGTTTTTTTAATTTTCTTTTACTTTTTAGCTTATACTATAATGACTTCATTTCTTCCCTTCTCTTTCCTCCCTCAAAAACTTTCTTTTCATATACTTCTTGCTCTCTTTTGAATCCATGGCCTTTTTGTTTTCTTTTGTTTTTCAAGGCAGAGTCTCTCTATGTAGCCCTGGCTAACTTAGAACTTGATAGTCTGGTTCTAATATCAAGGCTGGTCTCAAACCTACAGATGCACCTGTCTTTACCCTCAGAGTGTTGGCATTAAAGGCGTGTGCTACCACACCTGGGCCTGATTGGACTTCCTACTGGATGTTCTGCTTTTAACGGGTGTCCTGCAGGGGTGTCCTGCATGGTTTTCATGGTGGTCTGCCATGTCGTGAGGAATGTCCATGTTATGATATAAAATCAAATAGAAAGCTGGATTTAGACAAGTGAATGGCCTTAGCATCCTTCTGCCAACTGCACGGTGTGTGTGTGTGTGTGTGTGTGTGTGTGTGTGTGTGTGTGTGTGTACACACATATGTGCACCCTGGATTTCCCCCACGGTGGTTAGTCTCAGCTAGCTTATGGTCTAATTTTCTGGTCTAACCTTGTCTTGTGGTCAGGCTGAAGGCAGAGGCGGTAGTGGGACAGGAAGAGAATGTGGAAAGGTGGTTGGCCTGAGGTGGAGAAGCCAGTCAGCTCTCTATCACCAGAGTCCCCAGGGCAGCGGTTGCCCAAGACAGGAGCCAGCCTGTCCCAGCTCCAGACACCTTCTTCCACCCCCAACACACCCCAGCCTGGACCTTAGATCTCGGCCTCCTCCCAGGTCTTGGGATGCTGGGGTGTGTGCTACCTCCCCCATCAGTCTCCTGCTGGTCCTCAGGCCCCAGTTTCAGGCAGCTTGGAGAGGATCCAGATGATGTTTGTAGAGTGCTCAACGGGATGGTTGGCCCACAGGACAGCTCACTATCACTTGGAGTTATTACTTGTGACTCAGTCTCCAATCTACAATAGCTGCCACAGCCACAGATCCTCGACTTCAGCAGCTTCTTCCAGCTCCTCACCCTGCCTCCCAAACACTGTTTGTATGGGTGGTCCCCACCTCCCCGGCACTGCCCCGCATGCCTCCTTAGCTGGCTCCCTGCTTCTCCCCCACCATGCCCAGTGCAATGGCATTCGCTGCCGTCTGTCCACCGTTGGGTCCCACAGGTTTTGTCTGGCCTACATCCTTATCCTGAGCTCTAGACCATCTGCATCTCACGTGACCAAGCTTCTGCCTTGATTGCCCCCTCCACGTCTTCCCCAGCTGTTAACAGCCCTTTCCCCGTCCTGGGCTCACACCAAAGCTGACTGGATACTTGCTGATACTGGCTCCCAGCCTTGCACTACCATTGGGGACTCCAGGACCTGCCCCTCTCCCAGGCCCTCTCCACCCCACAGTAGAGACTGTGGTTTCCTGGCCTCCATGTCTCCTCTAAAGCACAATAGGCCACATCTGCTGCTTGGAACAAAGCTCCCTCACTGGAGGGGTCTGAGGGGTCTGGAGGGGGTCTGGAGGGGGTCTGGAGGGGTCTGAGAGGTCTGGAGGAGTCTGGAGGGGTCTGAGGGGTCTGGAGGAGTCTGGAGGGGTCTGAGGGGTCTGGGGGGTCTGAGGGGTCTGGAGGGGTCTTGGAGGAGTCTGGAGGGGTCTGAGGGGTCTGGGGGGTCTGGGGGGTCTGAGGGGTCTGGAGGGGTCTGAAGGGTCTGAAGGGTCTGAAGGGGCCTTGGAGGGGTCTGAAGGGTCTGGAGGGGTCTGAAGGGTCTGGAGGGGTCTGAAGGGTCTGAAGGGGTCTGAGGGGTCTTGGAGGGGTCTGAGGGGTCTGGAAGGGTCTGAGGGGTCTGGAGGGGTCTGAGGGGCTCTCAAATTGCCACCTCTCCATACATCACCCTCACGCCAACTTCACGGCCTTTGTACCTATTCTCTCTCTCTCCGCCTGGAACTCTCATTCCAGAGACTTGCATGGTGGCTCACCCTTCACGCCAAGTCTCTGCTCAGATGTCTGTCACCTGCCCACTGGTACCTCTCTACTGTTCTCTCTCATGACCTCACAGACTCACCCATCTGTTAACTGCTCTTCCCTGCTGGAATCTTGCTCTGTAGATGAGAATTTTCTTCTGCCCTGCCCACTCCTCTATGCCCGGTTTCTAGAATGAAGCCACATACGCATACACACAGAGGCTGAATACATTTCTGTTGCTGACGTTTCATTTGGTTGGTTTTTTGAAACAAGGTCTCATGTATCCCAGGCTAGCCTCATACTCACCACAGAAGAGTGTGACCTTGAACTTATGGGCCTCCCGCCTCCACCTCCCAAGTGCCGGGACGGCAGGCGTATGCCGTCAGGCTGGTTCTACAGCTCTCTGATGAAACACCTGGGCAGCCTTTGTCACCTGCTGGGTGCAGGCCACAAGCTCCTTTCACTGTCCCGCCATACCCTGAGGAAGGAGCTGCATAGCTGTTGTATGGGTGGGTAAACTGAGGCACTGCAGGGCGTGGGGACCGACGTGCTAGAAAATGAAAACTGCCTTATATCCGGGCAGGCCCCACAGCTGGTGTCCAGAGCTGTTGGACCATACAGCCTCCTGCCCGGATGTCATGACTCCGAGTCCTCCAGGCCCCTCTGCTGGGAGGGCTTGTCCCCACTCCAAGCCGTGCTGGAGGCCATTCCCTGCGATCTGGCTCTCAGGTGCCTGGCCAACTTCCTACTCCGTGGACAGCAGTCACTTCCACAGGGGGCTCTGAGGACACTTCAGAGCGCCCTGTCCTTTTGGCCCACAAATATGTTATCAGGCATGCATAGGGCCAACTGCTGATTAAGCCCTGGCCTGCCGCTGCCAGCCTTTGCCTGCTGGACAGTTAATAGCTCTGAGGACAACTAAAAATAAGTTGCCACTCGATGGAGAGGAATCACCCAGGGAGACCAGCCTGTCCGACAGTCACTGCCAAGTGGGGCCCAGAGAAGGCAGGGGGCTGGGTGGGGTGAGAGCAGTGACCAGGCCTCAGACTCACAGCATCCAAGCGATTGCCCCTTCCTCCCATGTCAACATTTGCTCCATGCCTAACATCACTGATTGCTATCTTAGTTCCCTTTATCGATCTGATTCTCCAATATCTCAGTGGCCAGCATAGCCTCCTCACTGGTGACCTGTTCCTGTCTATAAGGAGAACTTTAAGATCTCAGAAATCGAGGCTGGAGGGATTGCTCAAAGGTTAAGAGCATTCACTGTTCCTTCAGAGGACCTGGGTTCAATTCCCAGCACCCATGTGGTAGCTCATAACCATCTATAATAACTCCAGTTTCATGGGATCTGCTGCCCTCTACTAGCCTCCTAGGTACCAGGTACACACACACACACACACACACACACACACACACACACACACACACTTAAATAAATCTTCAAAATGAATAGTTTCTTTAAAAAAGGAAAATCTTGGAACTCTCACTTGGCCGCCCTCTCCCAGGGAGATTCACACCATTGCTCTTTCTTTGGTGTGCTTACTCATCTGGCTCCCACCATGCTCAAGTCTGTGCTGTTGCCCTGGCAGGCTTCAACACTGCTCTTGCTATCTCCCCTGCCTGAAATATTTCTGAATTCCCAGATCTCTGAGGCTAGCTTTCTTGACATCCAGACACAGCTCAAAGATCTCTACTGGAGAGGCCTCCCTGAGCCTCCAGCTGTGACAGGTCCAACCACAGCCCTGCTTCCTACCACACATTCTCCTCCCTGGCCATTGAGCATGTTTCCTGGATCGCAGCTCCCTGCCCCGGCCCTGCTGAAATGCAAGCATTCCCAGAAGGACCTGCTCAAAGTACTCACAGGAGCTTCTCAGTGATTCCCAGAATCACTGGTCTGCACACTTAAAAACAAAAACAAATACAAATACAAATGCCAAGGTCGTGGAAAACAGGGAAAAGAAAAGACCACCAGAAGAATGGAAACTGAAGAGGCAGAAGGGCTTGGTGCCACGTAGGATGCTGATGCAGAGGCCCAGGCCAGGAT
The DNA here is from genome assembly GCF_903995425.1 of Onychomys torridus. Taxonomy (NCBI): domain Eukaryota; kingdom Metazoa; phylum Chordata; class Mammalia; order Rodentia; family Cricetidae; genus Onychomys; species Onychomys torridus. Next base: position 125,543,762 of record NC_050446.1, read on the forward strand.
GAGCGTTAAGTGACTACAATAGCTCTTCTCTGTTATCAGCTTGAGGTGTAGAATCACTGGGGAGGCCTCTGGCATGCCTGTGAGGACAATCCTGCCTTCACAGGGCAGGAACCACTTCCTGGTGGCCGCACTGCTGGGCTGGGTCCTGCCCTGTGTCAGGGGCCAGAGGAGCTGAGCACAGACGATGTTCTCTGTTCTATGCTTTTTGACCACAAGTGACTAGATGGCAAGCTCCTGCCGCTGTGACTTTCCCACAGTGATGGACTGTGACCTGGACTGTGACTAAAACACATCCTCCCTTCCCAAACTGGCTCTTGTTGGAGTGTCTCATCACAGCAACAGGAAAGTAACGAAGACAGGGGCATCGCTGGGATGACCGTGAGACACGGTTAGACCACGATCATGGGGCGGGGCTAAGCCTCCTAGTTAGGCATCAGGCTGTGGTTACGTGGGAGGAGGTTCTTGCTCTTAGGAGATGTTCTGACGTAAGCAGAGGGAAAGAGCTGGGCGATCTGCAACTCTGTCACACATGGGACAAAAATCACAGCAGGAGAGGGGGAAAGATCTGAGGTGTGAGGGGCTGGAGCCCAAGTCCAGGAGTTCATTAAACTGCATGTGAACTTTCCAGCATGCACAAGGCCTCATCCACTCCAGCACATTATAAACCAGGCATGGTTGCACAGACCTATAATACCAGCATTCAGGAGGTGAAGGAAGGAGGATCACATGTTCAAGGTCATCCTTGGCTACATAGCAAGACTGAGGCCAGCCTGGGCTCCATGAGACCCTCTTTTCAATCAGTCTGCCATTTTCCCATACATTAAATAAGTAATGCCTATTATAGGGAGCGCCAGCTTACAAAGCTGCTGGACAGGACAGAGCGAGGAATGGGAATGGCCAGCAGGCTGTGTGCTCACACCCTCATCTGCTCATACCAGCGCACACATGTGAATTCCACACCTACACACCCATGCCCACCTGTGTGGCCCAGAGCTGCAGCACCACTGCCCGGGCCTGCATTTCCTCCGACACCCCCATCTCCTCCAGGTGCCTCATGTAACTCTGCAGCCAGCTGCTCCGGTCAGCCCTGGTGGCCAGCTGGGCTGGGGACAGCAGCTTCCACAGGCGGCCTTTGACACTGCAGGCGTGGTCTTTGTCCCCTGCAGGGACAGAGCACAGAGGAGAAAGGTTTTAGAGCACAAAGCCACAAGTGTTCTGGGTGTCACTGGTGGGAAAGCTTGGGGTGAAGCTCTGTAAGAGTCACCTTGCCTGGGACCCATGTCGCTTAGCACAAAGGCATAAGGCCCTGTCCTGCAAGAGAGAACTCCCCATAGCAAAACCGAATCGAGATTTGGTAAATGTGTGGGCTCTGTGGGGCCGGGTAGGAGGACCACACTCCAGGTGTCAGCCTTCCTCCTCGGGACCTAGCCCAGAGCAAGGCCACCATGCACACAAGACCAAGGACTCAGCATATCAGAAAGAGCCGCACTGGCCATCGGTGGAAACACAGATGTGGGGGCTCCACTCCATTTCCTCTAGAGCAGACAGGTAAGGTCAGCGAAGGAAGAGACCCTGAGGAGGCCATATAGACCTGAAGAAGGAGACCTCCAGTCTGCTGCAACACACTCCCCAGCCTGGTAGAGCAAATGGCTCCACCCAGGCAGAGTCGGTGCTGTCTAAAGAAGCCAGTGATCCAGGTGCTCATTGTAGAAACTCACATGTGTCTGTCTATAGTTCCTGGTGCTAGGGGTGGAACTCGGGCCTTTGCACATACTGAGCTTGCCCTAGCCTCCTTCTCCATTTGTAACGTTGACATTGAAGCCGGCGAAGGCCATAAAAGTACCTCAGAATATCTGAAGCTCAACTTTGCCTCAAGGACACCAGCCTGGACATGAAGCAGGTATAGGAGAGGACCTCTGTCTACAGAGGTGACCCACAGGGCAGTGTGCTTGAAACAAAGTCAGGCACTGAGGGTCTACACAGAACAACACTGCTGGCATGTGGTCTGTGAGCTACAAGGCAAGGCTGGGTTGTTGACATAAATGCTATACAGTGAGCTGTCCCACCTGTTACATCCCCCGGTGACACCACACTGGCTGCCCATCTGTACCAGGGTGGCATCGTCTAGTAATGCTTTTCTAGGAACTAGTCTCATCTTTATACCCCACCTCATAGCATACACACAAACATGAGGTTCGCTGGTCTCCAAAGCTACCCCTGGGGAAACTGGCACCACCTGGGGTTGCTAGAAAGCTCTCTCACTGTATGTCAGGTGGCCTGCCCAACAGACTGAGACCTGACAGCCTCAAGTCCCAGGAGCTTGTGTGGATGGAACGTGTGGCTAAGCACAGGCTTATGAGTGTGCACATGTTGAGGGGGCATGCATGCATAGGCTTATGAGTGTGCAGATGTTGAGGGGGCATGCATGCATGCATAGGCTTATGAGTGTGCACATGTTGAGGGGCACATGCATGCACAGGCTTACTAGTGTGCACACGTTGAGGGGAGCATGCATGCATGCATAGGCTTATGAGTGTGCACATGTTGAGGGGCACATGCATGCACAGGCTTACTAGTGTGCACATGTTGAGGGGAGCATGCATGCACAGGCTTATGAGTGTGCACATGTTGAGGGGCACATGCATGCACAGGCTTACTAGTGTGCACATGTTGAGGGGAGCATGCGTGCATGCATAGGCTTATGAGTGTGCACATGTTGAGGGGGCATGCATGCATAGGCTTATGAGTGTGCACGTGCTGAGGGGGCATGCATGCATGCATAGGCCTATGAGTGTGCACGTGTTGAGGGGGCATGCATGCATGCATAGGCCTATGAGTGTGCACATGTTGAGGGGCACATGCATGCATGCATAAGCTTATGATTATGCATGTGTTGAGGGGAACATGCATGCATAGGCTTATGAGTATGCACATGTTGGGGGGCATGCATGCACAGGCTTACAAGAGTACATGTATTGAGGAGACATGCATGCACAGGCTTACAAGTATGTATGTGTTGAGGGGGGCATGCATGCACAGGCTTACAAGTGTGCATGTGTTGAGGGGGGCATGCATGCACAGGCTTACAAGTGTGCATGTGTTGAGGGGGACACACACATGCATGTATATGAGGAAGTTAAAGCTGAGTATCAGTCACTCTCCGGCTTCTTTCAGAGACACTGTATCTGTCACTGAACCTGGAGCTTGCAGATTTGACACATTAGCTGGCCAGCGATTCCCAGGGGATCCCACTGAAAAAGCCTCCAACTGACTTCAAAAGCAGTAACCCCAGTGCTGGAACTGTAAACATGCAGTCACACCCCACTTTTATGTGGGCCCTAGGACCGGAACTTGAGTCCTCATGCCTGTGTGGTCAACACTCTGCCGATTGAGCCATCTCAGGCTGTTTACTGTTTTTAAGTTGGTTGGCAACATTTTCAGACAATGGGCTCAACTTCTCCTTACCATTTTGGGTGGTGCAACAGTTCAGATTTAAAGCAGCAAGCCGATGGGCTCATTTGAATCACAAAACTTTCACTGTACGGGGTTCTGGAGAGCTCCTCCTGTCCTGGGAGCCCAGACTCCAGCCAGGCTGACTGTGAATCCTCGGGAGATGTCAACATGGGGGATTTTTAAAAATCACCAAGAGACACAGGAGGTGACAACATCACCCCGCAACACTTGCTCCGGATGTCCTCAAAGCCACCTGACCAGATAGTCAGAAAAAAAGGCAAAAGGCTCACCACAGCCACAGAAATGTCTGGCTGTCCCTGAGGCCCAACCTCACAATGTCAATCTCTTGTTGTGCAGTCACTGTGGCCGTGTGTGTGTGTGTGTGTGTGTGTGTGTGTGTGTGTGTGTGTATGTGTGTACACATGTGTACATGTGCATGCTGTGTGGATGTATGCATGTAAAGACAAGAGATCAATATTGGGAGCCTTTCTCTAGAGCAGTGTTCTCAACCTTCCTAATGCTTCAATCCTTTAATACAGTTCCTCATGCTGTAGTGACCCCCAACCATCAAATTATTTTCATTGCTACTTTATGACTGTAATTTTGCTACTGTTATGAATCATAATGTAAATATCTGTGTTTTCTGATGACCCCTGGGAAAGGGTCATTTGACCCACAGGTTGAGAACCACTTCTCTACTGCTTTCCACCATTTTTTTTTTGAGATAGGATCTCTTACTAAACCTACAACTTGTCCTTCTAGCCATACTGGCTAGCCAGCGAACCCCAAAGGATCATGGTGGATCCACCCCGCTCCCAGTACTGAGGTTACAGGCAGATGCCACCACACTTAATCTTTGCTTAGGTGACAGGGTTCCAAATCAGGACCTCATGCTCTGACATCAAGCACTTTACCCATGAGCCACTTTTCCAGCTCTGGACTTTTTGGGTTTTTTGTTTTTTTTGTTTTTTGTTTTTTTAAGACAGGGTTCCTTCGTGTAGTTTTGGAGGCTGTCCTGGATCTCACTCTGAAGACCAGGCTGGCCTCAAACTCAGAGATCCTCCTGGCTCTGCCTCCCGAGTGCTGGGATTAAAGGCATGCGCCACCACCGCCTGGCTTCTCCAGCTCTGGACTTTTATAACAACTAAAAAACACCTCAGGATGGTTGGCCCCACCCATCCTTGTGCCCAGAACAGTTCTAAGGACAGACGAGGTGACCCAGAGATGGGAGACACAGAAGCCTGTGTTGTGTGGTCTGACTGAGGCCTGAACCACTTCTGGGACTCAGTCACTTCTGTATCCACAGAGAGAAGGCTTCAGCCTTGCAGCTCAAGTGTCTTCCCTGGACACCACAACTCAAAGATGGTCTGGCAAAGACAAGCTGGGTGCCTGGTGTGTTACCTCAGGACCTTTAGAATCTTGATCACACCATGATTCTGTGAATGACTCTTCTCGACTGTGGTGGTGCACATCTGCACTTGGGAGGCAGAGGCAAGAGGATCACCAGTTTGAGGCCAGCTTAGGCAACACAGTGAGTTCCCAGCTATCCTGGCCTACACAGCAAGATTACCTCTCAAGCCCCTCCCCCTGCTATTAAAAGCCCTTTTTCATAAATGAAAAAAAAAAAAAAAACAAACTATTCAAATAAGACACATACCCCCTTCTTTGTTACTGCATAAGACTCTTAAGACTAGAGGCCTTGGAGGGTCAACTTTAACATGTATGATTTTGTCAACATGGATACATTCATATTTGAAAGACACTTGAAAAGATGGGGAACTCCACATACATACAGGGAACACTGAGAGAAAGTAAACCCAGCGTGCGTGCACACCTGTGATCCTAGCACCCAGGTGTGGAGGCAGGAGGATTGGAAGTTCAAAGTCATCCTTGGATACCTGGTGAGTTTGAGACCAACATACAAGAAATTCTGACCAAATGTGTGTGTGTGTGTGTGTGTGTGTGTGTGTGTGTGTGTGTGTGTGTGTGTGTGTGCATATTTTTTAAAGGAGGAGGAAGAGGAGGAGACAGCAACCTAAGAGTTCACACTGGTTGTGCCGTAGAAATTCATTCTCTCTTCCTTATATAAATCCTCGAAGACAGAAATCCAAACACATCACTGCCACATCTGGATCGAGGTAGAAGGTTCTGGCCAACATCCTGCATCTTGGTCAGCAACATCATGGGTTTCCTCCCCTTCTATTTCACAGATTTGGGGTCTGCTCTCATGTGATGCCTTATGTATTTAAGAAGCCCTACTCTGGCCCAGATGAGTTCTAGCTCCTGCTGTCCCAGGCAATGTGGCCATGAGTCTCTCTTTCTCTGCCACCATATGTGTGTATTTCTGGAGGATCATTTCCTGGGAGAGAGCACAGGAGAAAAAGATCTACATTTGGTATTTTGGTGGGCTTGGCCCAGGTGGTCTTCTGGGCACACTCCACTCACATGGTCCGTCAACTCCCTGGGTCCACCTGAGGGTAACTGTCCAACACTGCCACCTGCTGCTCACACTGGGAAACATAACATTCGGCCATGAAAGGCTATGGACTAGGCTCCCATGGAGGGAGGGACAATGAAAAAAATGCCAAGATTTTCTGGAGAAGCAACTGGTGCTGGGATGGGACATGTATTTAACACAGTGGATTTTGCAATCAAAGGGTGCATGTTGCCTACTCTGCCACCCACCTGCTGCATCTAATGACAAATGCTTGCATCTGTGTGCACCTCAGTTTTTCTATCTGCAAAGAGGCTTCTGTGACGTCACCCCCAGGGACTGCGCGAGATGATGAACAATCTCTATAAAGACGATTGTGCGGCGCGCTCACAGAAAAGGCATGCAGAGGCCAGAGAGGCCAGACGATGCCCCAGCACAGTAGGTGGGGAGATGAGCAGGGTGTTGATGCCCTTTCCTGCCCTCCAGGCTGGCAAGAATTTGAAGACTGATGACAGCGTGCTGACAACGCTGTGATGATATGCAAGTGACAACAGAAAGCTGCCAGCATCTGCCCAGCAGACTAGCAAACCAACAGAAAGGCGGGTGGTGGCCCTAGGGAATGGCAGACGCCTCATCTTCAGCTGAGGGGTGTGAGCTGCTCCATGGCTGTGCACACCTGTGATCCTGGCTCTTGGGAGGCTGAGATAGGAGAGCCTAAATTTAAGACCAGCCTTGTTTGCAGAGAGACCCTGTTTCAAAAAAGCAACAGGAAGCAGAAAGAAAATACTAAAAATACAAAGATGTGCCAGGTGGTGGTGCACGCCTTTAATCCCAGCACTCAGGAGGCAGAGGCACTCAGATCTCTGTGAGTTTGAGGCTAGTCTGCTCTATAGAATGAGTTATAGGATAGTCAGGGCTATACAGAGAAACCCTGACTCGAAAAAACAACAAAAACATAAAAACAAACAAACAAAAAAACTAAGCTGTACCCCAGATGTGACCACACTCAGCCTGTTGACGCGCAAAATAAAAGTCCTCGGCAAGCAGTGCTGCTAGGACCTCGGCCAACCCTAACTGCCACCTTCAAAGATGGTGCCATCCTTCCCATCTGACACAATGCGACCACAGAAACATGGGGAGGCGGAGCCCAGAGTCTGTCTTCTCCTCTCCTTTCTGCTGCGCTGTGCCACCAGAGAGAAGCAGCTAGCTCAAAGTCGCCAGCGGAGCAGAGATGCCGGAACACATGGCTGTTCCTGGCCTCCTCATGGCTCCCATCACATGTGCACTTGGCTTGGTCTCCTCCAGAGCTCCGAATCCAAATGGTCCACCACAGTCTGAGTCTTAAATGTGTCCCCAACAGGATCATGTTCTGAAGGTTTGGTCCCCAGCTGGTGGCATGATGGAGAGAGAGCTGGACTGTGAAGACACTAGCCTCATGGAGTTCACAGCTAGAAAGGGCTAGTGGAAGTGGGGACCTGGAGGCTGTAGGTCATGGGAATGGGTGTGCCTTTTCCCCCAGACTCTTCCTCCAGCTTTCTCCACTTCCTGGCTGCCACGAGGCATGCAGCCTCCTCTGCCGAGTGCTCCTGCCCACCACGTTCAGCCACACCACAGGCCAATAGCAATGCAGCCAGGTGGCTGTGGATTGAAGCCTTTGAAACCCAGAGCCAAATGCATCTTTCCATCTTTAAAGTGTTTTCCCTGGATACTTTATCACAGCAAGGTTCTCACTGTTTCTTTTATGTTAGTTAGTTAGTTAGTTAGTTAGTTAGTTAGTTAGTTCATTTAAATTTTGGTTGTTTGAGACAGGGTCTGACCATATGGCCTCGCCTGTCCTAGAGCTTGCTATGTAGACCAGGCTGGCCTTGAACTCACAGAGAACTGTTTGCCTCTGCCTCCTAAGTGCTGGGACAAAATGCATGTGCCACTATGCCTGGCTCTTGTCGCTTCTTAAGGGAAATACCATCCAGTCTGTGCATGGGGCCTGTGGTGGTTGGAAAGAAAACTATTAGGAGGTGTGGCCTTGTTGGAGTAGATGTGGTCTTGTTGGAGGAAGTGTGCCACTAGAGGTGGATTAGAGGTCTCATGTATGCTCAAGCCACACCCAGTGAGACAGACCACTCCTGTTACCTACAAGTCAAAATGTAAGACTCTCAGCTCCTTCTCTAGCACCAAGTCTGCCTGCATGCCACCATGTCACACCATGATGATAATGGACTGAACCTCTGAAAATGTAAACCACCCCAATGGTTTTCCACCATAAGAGTTGCTGTGGTCATGCTGTCTCTTCACAGCAATAGACACTCTAAGACAGGGCCCACCACCCATTTCTGATGTGACCTCGTGGTGCTTACCCACTGACAAGGAGCCTCGAGCCAGTTTGGGGAGCAACAGATCCAGCTGGCGGAATGTGTGGAAGACATCAGCTGAGTGGACACGGTCCTGGGCTTGGCTTTCATTGGTGCGTGGCAAGGCCTCCACTCCATACAGGGTCAGGTAGCCGGCTCTTGGGGTGACAGCAATAAGTCAGAGTCCTGTCTTTAGTTCCTGCCCTGCCTCAAGTTCCTGTCTTTAGTTCCTGCCCTGCCTCAGGTTCCTGTCTGTCTTTAGTTCCTGCCCTGCCTCAGGTTCCTGTCTGTCTTTAGTTCCTGCCCTGCCTCAGGTTCCTGTCTGTTTTTAGTTCCTGCCCTGCCTCAGGCTCCTGTCTTTAGTTCCTGCCCTGCCTCAGGTTCCTGTCTGTTTTTAGTTCCTGCCCTGCCCCAAGCTCCTGTCTTTAGTTCCTGCCCTGCCTCAGGCTCCTGTCTTTAGTTCCTGCCTTGACTTATCTCAGTGTTGGGCTGTGACCTGGAAATGTAAGATGAAATAAACTCTTTCTTCCCCAAGTTGCTTCCAGTCAGAATGTTTTACCACAGCAGCAGAAAGAAACAGAGTACCACCCCACCTTCCTGAGCTCCCCCAGTCGTGGGTCTCCCAGAAGAGGATTTTCCAAGCAGGAAAATGGTGGAAACCAGAATGAGAGGGTGAGACAGAGAACCATGCCTAGTCCCCACCCTGCACCTCACCCACACAGTACAGTAGGCCACAGTGAATGCTGGGTAAGTGGGGCAGGGGTAGATAGGTTGATGGAGGAATAAGTGAGTGAGTGAATGAGTGAGTGGGAGGGTGGATACACAGAGGGATGAGTGGGTGGATGGAGGTGGATGGGTGAGTGGATACATGGGTAGATGGATGAGTAGGAAGGTGAATAGACAATGGATAGGTGAATGGGTGAGTGGATGGATGGACGGATGTGGGTGGCTGGTGGGTGGCTGGTGGGAGGATGACTAGAAAGATGGGTAGATAAATAGAACACACTCCTGAGGACTCTGGTGACAGGAGCCATCTAGGTCTCCACCACATCCCCTGTATGCACCCTACTTCCAGCCCAGCCTAGTATCTGTGTCCCTGGAGACAAACCCTTAGGGACAACAAGAAGCCCACTTCTGGTCAGAGGTCAAGCTCAACCTTCCCCTACCTCAGCCTCAGTCCAGAAGTTTCTCTCCCTCCCCTTTCCTGACTATAATTATCTTTGTAACATGCCACCTACGCATGTTCTAGACTTCCCTGGATTTTAGTATGTGTTTTTTGCTTGATATTGTTTGCATTTATTATAATTCCAAGTTATCTAGGTCATTATCCCTCATTACTCCTGGACAATATTTGATAACCATTTCTTTGTATATAGTTTTGTATTAGGTTAGAACGTTCTTATTTAGACAAAAGGGGGAGATGTAGTGGGTAGCCATTCCAGCCTTGGCCTGGAAGTTCCAACCCCCATTGAGGCTTCGGTAATGGTCATGCCCACAAGGCGGGGCTGAGGGAGGAAGCGGAAGACCCAGGATTGAGAGGAGAGGTCTCTCTTGGTTCTGGGACCCTGGACGCTGGAGGCAGACCAAGCAGAGTTCTCCAGAGAACACCGCTGGACTGCGCCATACCTTTGCTAGACCGCGCCATACCTTTGCTAGACCCTACATCCTATCCCTTCATTTGTAAGTTACCCTACAAAATAAACCTCCCTTTTAACTACGTGGAGTGGCCTTAATAATTTCACCAATATCCTCTGGGTAGATGTGGGGAAGGCATAGTCCAGAATGGAAGTCAGCTCCCCGACAAGCAAAAGTGGATCCAGAACGCCACTAGGTGGCGCTCGGTGCCATAAACAGTCAGAGCCGAGATTCAGCTGTCTCTACACAGGGAGCCCCAGCAACAAAGGCCAGTATAGCCCTGCTGTGTGTGCAAACTCTCAAACCGAGGAAGGAAGGAGTGCCCCACTGAAGGTGTGGCTGAGAGCAGCTGCCTATGACCCCAATGGGGACTCTAAGTGAGTCCTTAGGCCTGTTTCCCCATCTAACAAGTGGAGTCTGCAAATTACCACCTTAAGGAGCATGAAGTGAGTTTACGCATCCTGTCCACCCAGACTTGATGACACCTGTGTGCACATGTGTCAACAAACAGCTGCCTTTTATCAAAAACGCACACACATTGCTCTGAACTTCTGGGGATAATTAAAATGTCTTCTTTTTTTTTTTTTTTAATGGTGCTACCAACCATTGAGATACATAGTCCCTCAACCCTCCCCACCTGTTAAAAGCCTTCAGTAGACCCTATTAATCCTGTGTTCTTGCCCTTTCCCAGTTCCAGGATTCCACTGCGACCCACCTAGGAGATACACACATCTTAGTGGGTCCCTCTGCCTGGTTCTCACTTACAGATGTCCCCTATGTGAGAGCATAAAGCTTATAAATGAGATCGCATCTGGGCTCCTTTGTAAGTCCCCTAAGGATCGTCGCCACCACCTGACAGAGCCACCATTCCCAAACCTTCCTCCAGGCTGTGAGACTGGCTTCTGCAGACATCTCCACCTGTTCTCCCCTCTGCCGCTGGCCCCTCCCCTTTGCGCTAGTCCCTCCCCTCTGCCACTGGCCCCTCCCCTTTGCGCTGGCCCCTCCCCACTGCCACTGGCCCCTCCCCTTTGCGCTGGCCCCTCCCCTTTGTGCTAGTCCCTCCCCTCTGCCACTGGCCCCTCCCCTTTGCGCTAGTCCCTCCCCTCTGCCACTGGTCGCTCCCCTCTGCCGCTGGCCCCTCCCCTTTGCGCTGGCCCCTCCCCTCTGCCACTGGCCCCTCCCCTTTGCGCTGGCCCCTTCACCCAGCTTCTTCCCACCTCAGGACCTTGGTACTCTCTGTCTCCTCACCAGGGTCTTGGCACAGCAGGCGCCCCTCAGCCCCACAGTTAGACCACATCATTGAGGCTGCAAGCACCACCCCCCATGTCCTATCCTTGATCTATGCCTTCTCAGGCATAAGGAACTTATCTGCTGTGTCCCCTGCTATGTCCCATGGGACCATTGAGGACCCGGCACAGCTGAAGGAGTTGAACTTGGCTGCACTGTTTTGACAACAGTCATGAGGTCTGGCCTCAGGACAAGCTCCCTGGGTTCCCCAAGCATCCTCTCTGCTAGCCTCTGACAGTCAGAGTCTAAACCCAAACACAGATGCTCTGTGAAGGCCGACTAGGCGAATCCTGCTCCAGGAGATGCTGGGGACCCTTTTGCAGCTTTACAGCTCAAGTCTGTGAGGTGAATTTGGGGTCCCACCTGAACCACCTCCCTCTTCCATTCTGCTTTGAGCATCTCCCATGGTGTCCTCACCTACAGGATACCCCCAGTTCCCCTGGCCGTGACAAGGTCGTGGGCTCACCTGAGCAGGGAGCTGTAGGCGAAATCGAGGAGGCCTGTCTCGTGCCAGCCACTGGCTGCCTCTGTGGAGTCACCCAGCAGGACTGTGCGGAGGTTGGTGTACATGGCTTCCGTGAGCGCCTGCAGGTCTCTGTGCATCAGCATGCTGAGACCAGTGATAGAAGTTAGTTACTCGCCACTTAATGTACTCAGAAAAGAGACTGTGTGTGTGCCAAAGGAATGGCAGTTACCACCAAGACACTGTTTTACAGTGGAGAAACTGAGGCAGGAAGGAGAGCATCAGGACTAGGCCACACAGCCAGTGATGGTACAACTGGGGCTAAGCTCTAGTCGGCCCCACTCCACAGTACGAGCTCTTGGCCAGGGCAGTCTGTCCTTGCCTGGTGCACACATTTGGACAAGGGACCTACGGGCTTTCCACAGGCTTCTGGACAAGGAGGGCCTAGGAAGCCAGCTCCTCTTCTGTGAAATCTAGCAGAGGGCTGCCACTATAACAATTTCAGATGGATGGGCAGGAGACAAAGAGAGCCTGGGCTACCGACCTGGTCTCGTGTGGACCTGAATGACACAGTCTAGGCAGGAGTGAGGGAGTTCCTGGGCCTCCTTCATGCTGCGCAGAGCCCAGGGAGCTGCTGCCCATAGCCAAGGGTGAGAGGTCTCTACATGTGAGGTTCCATCTAAGCCACACTGGCAGCAAGTGACTGGAGTGTCTGGGGGTGGTGCCACGTGTGGAACCTAGTGGTAGTGACAAGCACCGGCAGGTATGGGCCAGATGGTGATTCCAGCTGCCTTTGTTCTCAACTGTCTCTCCTGGACGGTGGCTTCGGGGCTGTGCGGCTAGTTGTATGTGAACTTGACACCGGCTAGAGTTACTTGAGAGGAGGGGACCTCAACTGAGAAAATGCCTCCATAAGATCTGACTGTAGGCAAGCCTGTAGGACATTTTCTTAATCAATGATTGATGGGGGAGAGCCCAGTCCATGGTGGGTGGTACCATCCCTGGGCTGGTGGTCCTGGGTTCTATAAGAAAGCAGGCTGAGCAAGCCATGAGGAGCAAGCCAGTAAGCAGCACCCCTCCATGGCCTCTGCATCGGCTCCTGTCTCCAGGCTCGTGCCTTGTTTGAGTTCATGTCCCGACTTCCCTCAGTGATGAACTATGATGTGGAGACTATGATGTATAAGCATAAGTCAAGCAAACCCTTTCCTCCCCCAGCTGCTCTGGTCACGATGCTGCATCACAGCAACCATGATCCTGGCTAAGACAGGCACCAAGTACAGACCACCTGAGAGGTGGGGTTGGAGCCCGGCCCACCCACAGGCCCATCTCCACTCACGGCTTCATCCTGGCCTTCTCCTCGCTGGGGTTGAAATTTGGAAGCTGCAGATCAAAAATTCTCTCCATGAGGAAGATGGCATAGGGGTGGAAGTCCAGCCGTGTGCGCTGCTCCCAGACCACCGTGTCATAGGAGTGTGGGTCCAGGAGGACAGTGACATACCTGCCTCCCACCAGCACCTGTTGGAGGAGTGGGTGGATGGGAATGATGACAACACTCTGCACTAAGGCGTCTGTGGCAGGCACTGGCCGACAGGCACCAGGCAGCAGCACTCTTGCTTGTTCCACCAATCCTGTGAGCTGGGGACTGCCACTCACCCATCTAGGCTGGGAGAAGGGACATCATGCCCAAGATCTCTATGCTGAAAAGTAGCAGAGCTAAGATCAGCCAAAGCCTTCTAAAAGCAGAGGTTGTAGTCAGGCCCGTAATCACAGCTACTCAAGAGGCTAAGGCAGGAGGATCCCAAGTTCAAGGCCTGACTGGATTGGGTGAGTTTAAGTCCAACCCAGGTAAATGCAGGAACCTATTTCCAAATGAGGAGGGAGAAGGAGGCTGCGAGATGGAAATGAAAAATGGTATGGTATTTGCCTAGCATGCATGAAGTCCTGAGTTCAACCCACAGTACCACAGAAAGGAAAGGGTGGGTGGATGGATGGACATTGCTGGGTAAATGCCAGCAGACTAAGTGTAGATGAGTGGGTGGGTGGGTGGGTGGGTGGCTAGAGAGCAGATGAATGCAAGGGTGGGTAGGTGGATGGGTAAGCACTAGTGATGGCTGTAGATGAGCTGGGCCGATAGAGAGAGGAAGGAGAAATGAACTGAAGAAAAAACGGATGGGTAGATGAAAAACAGGAAAACAAGAAGATGGAAAGAAGGGGGGTGTTGTCAGGACAGTGGGGAACAGGACAGATCCGACAAATCTGTTAGGTGGATGGCTGCATGTTAGAATGTTGGGGACATGGGTGACAAGATGCTAAGTAGATCAAACAAAAGCCTGAAGGATGAATGCTGGAGGACCAAGAGGTAGACGCATTCGAGAATGAGGGGAGCTTGAAGGTGCGGAAAAGACAGACAGATAATGAATGAGTGGGTGGATGTATGGATGCATAGGTGGGTGGGTGGGAGGATGCATGGATGGGTGGATGCATGGATGGGTGGATGGTGGGTAGGTAGACAGATGGATGAGTGGGTGAGTAGGTGGGTAGGTAGGTGGGTGGATGGATGGATGAAATACAAAAGTACATGTGTAGAGAGTAGACCAGAGTCAGGTGCTGAATGGATAGATGGTGAGCACTGGATGGGCTGTGGTTGATGGAGAGAAAGGTGGGGAGATGAATGGAGAGAAGTCAATGGAAATGGAATCTAGAGATGGACGCTGGGTGGGTGTTGATGAATGAGTGGAAGGATGGTGGGTGGGTTCTGATAGGTAAACAGAGGCTGGAGAGCAGTTAAGAGCATTGGCTGCTCTTACAGAGGACCTGAGTTCAAATCCCAGAACCCACATGGTGACTCACAACCATCTGTAACTCCAGCTCCAGAAGATCTGACACGTTCCTCTGGTCTTTGCAGTCACCCAAACAGATGTCATAAACACACACACACACACACACACACACACACACACACACACACACACACACAGATGTATACATAAATAAAAATTAATCTTAAAAAGATAGACTAGATAGATAGATGAGAGATGATAGACAGACATATTGGGTGGGTATACAGAAAGATGGATTAATGGATGGGTGGAAGTGTAATATTTAATCTTAATTCCCAATCCAGTTGCAATGAGAAACACCTTAAACAGAAGCCCATCCCTGGGTGTGCCTGTAAGGGTGGTTCTAGACAGTCTTAGAGCATAGCACTCTGCTGATGACTGATACATGGTATGTACAGTTGGGCAGACACACAGACAGTCAGCCTCCCCGATGGATGACAGATGGATGGGTCAGTGTAGGAGTCAGTGGTCCCAGTGATGAACCAGCCACTCACCCCTTCCCTCCTAGAGATACTCACAGTAAATATGTCGCCATGCTTCTCCTTCATCCTGGTAAGGAAGCTGGCAGCATCTCTCCCAAACTCCAAGGCATGGCCCAGCCAAGGGATGCTGCCCAGGTCCAAGGGAGGCTCTCCAGGTCGCCTGCAGAAACCACAGCACTTAGCACCGTGTGATAAAGCAAGGGAGGGGCAGAGAGTCAAGGCCATGGGGAAGTCAGATGAGGTCCTCAACAGACAGCTGGAGGCTTTCTTCTAAGAGAAAAGCTTCTCAGCAAGAGCAAAGGCCCTGGGGTTGGTGCTATGGACTCAAAGAACAGTATGGGGGCAGGTGTGGGTGGGCCAACAGAGTAAGGACAAGTATATGCGGCTGTAGCCAGAGCCAGAGAGGTTCTGGGTGGGACCCTATGGTCATGTGTGTAGTAGGACTGTAGCTTTGTCTCTGACTGAGGTGGGGTTCCTGAGCGGGTGTGTGCCGAGGATGATGGTGTAGTAAAGTTCTGTAGACCCATTAGCCTCTGTGCAGAGAATGGAAACAAGGGTGAGGGTGGAGGCTGGGGGCCAGGCAGGTCTACTGTGTGGGTGATTCCCTGTGGCAGGAAGCTTCCAGCACCCAGCAGAAGGGCAGAGTTCTCTGAGCCAGTCTGGGCTTGGGTCATGTCACATTTCCTCCCCTGCCCGCAGGAAGAGAGCAGTGTAGGTAATGGGTTGGCAGGGCGCAGGCTTCATCACTCCCCTCGATGGATCCAAACCCAAGAGTCCTCCGTGGCAAGAGCCAGGTCCATGGCTGGGGGAAGGCCAAGAATGTAAGCAGCTTCACCTACCTGCCTGCAAAGGTTATGTCTGTGCTATCCAAAGTCAGGGTTCCCTGGGAAAGAACAATGTAAGGCACTTGCAGACCCCTGAGAAAGGCAGGATCCTACCACAGCCCACGGCAGCCACACTGTATTTGACCCTGCCTTGGCCTGTGTGTGTGTGTGTGTGTGTGTGTGTGTGTGTGTACATGTGTGAGGCCTGGAGAGGCCAAAAGAATATATCAGATCCCCAGGAACTGGAGTTACAGGCAGTTGTGAGCAGTCCAATATGGGTGCTGGGAACCTAACCAGGTCCTCCTCTGTAAGAGCAGGTGAGCCATCTCTCTAGCCCCAGGGAACAGTCTTTAAAACAAGCTTTTCCCCCAATGAGTGAGTCCTAATGGGGAGATGGGGCTTCTCCAGGCAAAGAGATTAAAGTCAGGAAAGGAATATAAGGGTCAGTCTCTTAAAAAACAGACACAGTACAGACAGAGGTCTCTGTCCTCCACATGGGCTCTGCCTATCCCCAACCCAACCACTGTGAACTCAGGATCAGATACTGGCTTCAAATACTACAATAACTACCACACAGACTCCCAGTGCCTTGTGTTTGGCTTCCATGGGAAGTCACATCTCATCTACCACCTCCTATGGGAGGCACTGTGAGCTAAGGAGGCCCCTAGGAGGTCCCTAAGCCCCTGGAAGGTCCAGAACCACAGGGATGCAGAAAGCCCCAGATAATGAATGAGTGACTGAATGCATGCATTAGTGAGTGAGTGAGTGAGCTGCAGGCCACAAGAAAATGAAATAGAGATTCAGCTGTATGTGGTAGAGCTATACCTAGAAGAAGCAAGGAATCCTTCGGGAGGAGAAGTCAAATATCAAGGAATATTCGGTGTTATTCGGCTTTCAATATGTCAGCTGTTTCCTGCTATCAATTTCTTGTGTGTCATATACTCCTAGGCCACAACAGCAAACAGAATAAGGTTCTCAGACCTACTGCTGATCTTAACTAGGTAATATCCCTACAGAGACAATGCCTGTCTCTTAGGCCAAAGAGACAGGTGGATAAGTAGATGCATAGCTTTGTTTCTTGTGCAAATGAAGCCCAGAGTCTCCTTCCCAGCAAAGGCCAAATGGCATTCCAAAGCAATTGACTTGGGACAAAAAGGGGGTGTGTGCATACCGGGTGAAGAAGGGTTGAGGCAGAATTCCTAGCTCAGATCAGAGTCTTGTGGTCAGAGAAGAAAGCATAAGGCAGAGTTTTTGCAGATGGTAGGGACTGGGTCGGGTCAGGAGAGCAGGGAAGGAAGAAACAATCATGGATGGAGGAACTGAGGACGAAGATGAGATCAATAGCAGAAGAGCTTAGTTAGGGCTACGAGAGGACAGGGGGAGAAGGGACAGAGAGAAGCTGAGTCTGAGAACAGAACTGAAGCCATGTAGAGAGAGAACTCAGGAAGAGAAGGAACAGAGAAGAGCAACGTATAAGAATAAAAATAAAGCCGTATAGATAGAATTTAATCTCAGAGGAATAAAGCAAACAGACAAAAGAACCCAGTGTACTTAGATTCTTTTCCCTCAGATTCCAGTGAACGAGAGAGTGAAGAAATGAGTGAGTGAATGAGTAAATGAGCATGAATGAATGACACTGCTTCAGTCAATGAATGAAAGTCGAGGAGCGTATTGTCATAACTAACCTCTCACTATAGTTCATTTTCTCACTCACCAAACACTGACCACAAGGCAGACACTGCCCTGGATACTGGAGACAGAGCAGAGAACTGGGCAGACGGCCCCCAAACCCATCAGGGTGGTGGTGCACACCTGGAATCGGGGGGGGGGGGGGGGGAGGGCAGAGATGGGCAGATCTCTGTGAGCTCGAAGCCAGCCTGGCCTACAGAATGAAACAGTCTCAAATAAACAAAGGCTGAGCACATGGTGCAGTATATGCCTATCATTCACAAAGCTGTGGGTTCAATCCCCAACACTGCAGATAAATATATATATTTAAAAATGAGCCAGATATGGTGCCCAGGCCTGGAATTCCAGCATTCTAGAGGCTGAGGCAGGAGAATCATGAGTTTGAGACAAGCTTTGATGAAGAGTCTATTAAAAAAAAAAACACCTAACAACTATTAAAATGTACAAAGGATTTGAATGGGCTGTTCCCCCAAAGAAGATGCCAAAATGACCAGTGGGCATTTCCCTGGTTACAAGGTAACACAATCACAACAAGAAACTGTTTTGTACCCACTCTAATGGCACAGGGTTTTTGTTTTTGTTTTTGTTTTGTTTTTTGTTTGTGGTTTTTTTTTTAAGTTAAACGGAAAAAAAGAGTTTGCAAGGAAGTGTAGAAACTGAAACATGCCGGGCAGTGGTGGCGCACACCTTTAATCCCAACACTCTGGAGGCAGAGGCAGGCGGATCTCTTTGAGTTCAAGGCCAGCCTAGGCTACAGAGTGAGTTCCAGGACAGCCAGGGCTACACAGAGAAACCCTGTCTCGAAAAACCAAAAAATAAAATAAAAATAATAGATGAATGGATGGATGGATGGACAGATGGACAGACAGACAGATAAACAAACAAACAAATAAATAAGAAACTGGACCACATGGATGTACGAGGACGCAGCTGCTTTAGAAGCGAGCCTGGCAGTTCCATAACAGTTAAGCATACTACACTATGAAGCAACTTAGCCCCAAGAAATAGAAACTTGTTCACACATAAGCAGGCACACTGTTGCTCACAGAAGCACTGCTCATAACAGGCATAGGGCAGAAACGACTCCGCATGAGACAACTGAATGTGGTATGTCCATGCTGCAGAGTATTATTCAGCCTTGAAGAGGATGGAGCAATGATGAACCGTAAAGACATGGTGCTAAGAAGAAACCAGACCCAAGGTGGGGAGACCCGCTGGGCTAGGTGTAGATTAGCAGTTGCCTGGGGAACAAGAAGAATGGCTGCCAACAGGTTCAGGGTTCAGGAAGAAAATTTTCTGGAATTAGCAGTAACGGCTGTTCAGCTTCACAACTATCCTAATACCCTTGTGTTATAGTTTTAAGTGGTGAATTTTATGATATGTGAATTACATCTCATTAAATAAAAAGGATACAACGATGACCAGGACAGTAGAAGACTGGGTGGAAGAAGATGATGGAGGATGTCCCCAGGGAAGGGCTTGAAGGGTAGAAGACTCTGGAAGGAGGGAGAAGAACCTACTGGCAGAGGGAACAGCAGGTGCAAAGACCCTGGGTGTTGTGGAATATTATTTTAAGATATGTTACATTTGTTTATGTTGTGAAACACTTGTTAAATGATGCAAAGACGTGTTGCATTCTTTTATGTTGCATTTGTTTAACTCTGTGAAGCTGTGTTACTGTGACTGTCTAAAACACCTGATTGGTTGGTCTAATGAAGAGCTGAACAGCCAATAGCGAGGCAGGAGAGGGCTAGGCAGGGCTGGCAGGTAGAGAGAATAAATAGAAGGAGAAATCTAAGGAAGAGAGGAAGGAGTGAGGAGCAAGAAAAGGAGGAGAGGACACCAGGGGCCGGTCACCCAGCCACACTGCCGTGCAGGGAGAGAGAAGGAAAAAAGATAGAATAAAGGAAGATAAAAGCCCAGAGGCAAAATGTAGTTAAAGAGAGATGGGGTAATTTAAGTTAGAAAAACTGGCTAGAAACAAGTCATGCTAAGGACAGGAATTCATAAATAAGAATAAGTCTCTGTGTAATTATTTGGGAGCTGGGTGGTAGACCCCAAAGAGTAAAAAAATAATAATAATCAGCATTTGGGGTGGTAGCATGCTGGATGGGGTTTTCAAGAGTGGTGTGGCCCAAGTAGAGAATGTATAGATGTTATGTAAGTGAGGATGTTAGAGATGACCTTGAAGGCCTGGAGGACCTGAAGGTCAAGGAGACAGTCTGGCTTCTATGCCAAATACATTGAGGATCCCAGGGAGGGGTTGAAGCAGGAGTCTCTTGGTGACCTGACTGTTTTTTATACAGGGCAGGAGAGGCTGATGACTATCCAAGAGGGAAGGCCTGGCATCAGCTCCCCCACTTCCAGAGTGAGGGGCTTTGGTTCACATCCAGCAATTCAGGGGAGCACAGGCTTCCCCCTACCCTTCTTCCTCTGTCTTCTGCACCTCCATCGGGCTGTCCCTAGAGAGTGGGGGCCAGATGTGTGGGACAAGATGGCCAAGGGTGGAGCAGACTGAAGCAGATCCAGAGATGATGTTGGGGGGCACAGGAAGTGCCTCGCCCTCCAGCCCCACAGCCCTCCTGCACCAGACTGCTTCTGAGTCATTGGCAAGCCCAGCCTCTCTGGGCTTAGAGAAGACCAACAAAGCCAGCATGTCTCCACTGCCAGGGGCTCTGGGAACTGCCAGGAGCCTTCTTTCCCAATCCCTTTGAAGCCCCAGGCTAGGAGGCTCTTCTATCACGAAGGGGAACAGGCCAGTAACCAGTGTGCACCTGACCTGACCCTACCAACCCAGGCACAAGTCTGGGATCAATACCCAGAAGTGGGTTGTGCAACGGAGCCAGAAGGCCAGTGGTTACCGCCCAGACTTGGACACCATACTTCCTGGCTTCAAATCCCAGCTGTACTTCCTGCCAGTTTATGACTTAGCTGTTCTCTACCTCAGTTTCCTGATCTTTAAAATGGGGTGTGGTGATATTGTGTTCCCCAAAATATTGTGCACCCTAATAAATTTATCTGGGGTCAGAGAACAGAACAGCCACTAGACAGACATAGAGGCCAGAAAATGGTGGCGCTCACACCTTTAATCCTATCACCTGGGAGGCAGAAATCCATCTATATCTCTGTGAGTTCAAGGCCACACTGGAAACAGCCAGGCATGGTAACTGGAAGTGAGTCTTTAATCCCAGGAAGTGAGCCTTTAATCCCAGGAAATGAGGGCAGAAAGCAGAAAGGTATATAAGGCATGAGGACCAGGAACTAGGCAGGTTAAGCTCCAGGCTTTTGAGAAGCAGTTCAGCTGAGAACCATTTGGATGAGGACTCAGAAGCTTCCAGTCTGAGAAAACAGGATCAGCTGAGGAATTGGCAAGGTGAGGAAGCTGCGGCTTGTTCTGTTTCTCTGATCTTCCAGCATTCACCCCAATACCTGGCACTGGGTTTGTTTTTATTAATAAGACTCTTTACAATACATGCTACAGTGGGGAGAGCTGCATTGTGAACATTGTCCATCCGACAAGTGTGAAGGGGTGTCTAGGAGAGCACCCGACACCTGGCAGCCAGGAGCACCTGGAAAAGGCCGCAGAAGCCTCCTGAGTGTCCTCTCCTAAGGAGGCTCCACTTGAGCTACCACCCAGAACATCAGCCAGTGTTGCCTTGCTGGGTAGTAGCAGCGGGTGTTCAGAGTCCAGGACTCAGTGGCTCCTCTCCTGACACTCAGCGGCTCCTCTCCCAACACTATGAGGACCACAGGGTCCATTTTACAGTGGAGAAAACTCAAGCGTGGAGAGACTGAGGCCCTAGCCTGGAGGTTCCCCATGAGAGTGCTGGGTTTCCATGTGGTCACCTCTAGTGAGCATTTGTATCCCCACTTTACAGATGAGGAAATAAAGTCACCTGTGATTGTCCCTGGGCCATCTTCAGGGCCAAAGGGGCTTCTTCTTCCATCAGGCTTTACCCTATAGTGGCAACGGTGCAGTGAACCAGGTGTTTTTTCTGGCCATGGCCTTCTTCCCACAGAGAAACCCAAGAAGGCACAGACAAAGGCAGGAAGCTGGAGCCTGGGCACCCAGCCCCTCAGGCAGACCGCAGCTCCCCTGCACTGGACCCCAAGCCAATCCAAGCCCAGGCCACATTCCAGAGTGACTCAGCCTCTGGACAGCTGGGACTAAGGAGGTTCTATTTCAGAGCCTGTGGTCTCCCCAGGCTAACTGACACTCTCACTCTTTTGAGGCGCTGCCAGGCCAGAAGTTGGGGAAGGGAAGTACTTGAGGCTTGACTCTCCCTCCTAAGTTCCACATCCAGATACTAAGACGCCCCCTTTGGCCTCTCCTGGAGTTGATCTCACCAGGTAGGGACCTCTAGACTCCGATGGGTCCTCACTCACAGACCCCAGAGCCAGATCTGCCACAGCCTTTGTGACCCGGGAAGGGGTCTGTGGTGGCTGTCACTCCCTCGAAGGTAACCCTGACTTGAGGGTGGTGTATTCACTGGGTGGTATATTTCAAGAGAGCAGGGGATTCAGAGTTCACTCGAATTCTGGAAACTGTGCCTAGAACGTAGTAGGCACTGAGAATATACATCACACGAAGATACTGTGCACATAGTCAGACTCAGTGAGCAGGCTTGCCTTTCAGAGTTGCGGGAAATTAAGGCAGGTGAAGTGCCTGCCATGCAGTCGGGTTCTGGAATGCCCAAAAAAAGAAAGGAGATGAGGCCAGGTGGAGCTGGACACGCCCCTCCCCGCCACCCACCCCCCAGTCCTGGCACTTGTTCCCTGGATCTCCCCATTTGTCCTTACCATCCCCCAAGCTGTTACCCCAACTGGCTTTGGGGCTTCCATGCTCATTTTCTGATCTCCTCTCCCACAGAATAAGAAGGATCCTCCCAGAGCTGAGCCTGCTACCAGGCCTGCAATCTCAGCACTTGGAAGGTAGAGGCAACAGGATCAGGAGTTCAAAGCTAGCCTTGACTACACAGTGAGTTGGAAACCGATCTGAGCCTCATGAAACCCAGTCACACATGCACATGCATGGAATGTACGCACACACCCTACCAGAACCTTCTGCAGAACCTTCTCTGCATGTGCCTAGAGCCCTCCCTGGCTCCTTGTCTCTCAGAACACAGCCACCTCCCTACCTTGTCCCCCAGGAACAAGCTTATCTGCTGAGCCCACCCTCACTACTAGACCTTGTCCCCTGCTCTGGTCACACTGGTATCCTTGTCCCTGCCCCAAAGAGCCAAGCTTGTTACCTGACACTCGGGCCACCTTGGTTTCTCTGTATTCCAGGAGAAATCAGGAAAAAAAGATTGACCAAGGAGAATGGATCTATGTATGGTTTGGCCAAACCAGGGTAAGACCTAATCTCTCTCACCACAGCTTCGGCAGTCTTAAAATTTATAGACACCCATGAGACAGAGGCCAGAAGGTAAGGAGAGGGTAGATTCAGCTGTAGGAGTTCCCTGGAGTGGTTTTCAGGATGGTAACTAGGGCCACAGAATCTCCATTACCTGGGCTTTCAGCATGGGAGTCTGTTACACATTCACAAGTCAACCTGACAGCCCTCACCAACACTAGGTCTTTCCCTCAGTCTTGAAGGGTATGAGATGCCATGTCATCTATTGGACCAGTGAGAACATTTCTGTCCCTGTGGGAAAGAACTTCCAGGAGCCGAATACTTTGAGGAAACATTGAGTTCAGCTCAGTTCCCAGCTGCAGCATGTTGGGAAGGGCGGGCACAAGGCAGCCTGCTCTTTGTTGAGGACTCTGTGGTCCAAGCTGGTTTGGCCTCTCACCCTGTATTATTTTGGTTTTTAGTTTCCTCCCTTGTCTTGGTGCAGTTTCTGAACACATTGCTGCTTCATTACCCCTCTTTATAAGGTCTTTTCACTTGATCTGATCTAATACTACAAGAAGGAAACAGTGGTGGGCATGGACCAGTGCCCAAAGCCTACTTTCTTCATCAAAATTAATCATCTGAGGAGTCTAGAAGACCCAGTAGATCTTAAGCTGTTTACTTGGAATCTATTCTTACTTAAAAAAAAAAAAAAAATGTGCTGGGCGGTGGTGGCGCATGCTTTTAATCCCAGCACTCGGGAGGCAGAGGCAGGCAGATCTCTGTGAGTTCGAGGCCAGCCTGGTCTATAGAGTGAGTTCTAAAACAGGCTCCAAAGCTACACAGAGAAACCCTGTCCCAAAGAACAAAAACAAAAAACAAAAATGTGTCTATGTAGGTTTCTGTGTATGGGTATGTGCAGTGCCTGTGGAGGCCAGAAGAGGGCATCATATCCCCAGGAGCTGGAGTTAGAGGTGGTTGTTACAGGTGGTTGTGAGCTACCTTGCATGGTTGCTGGGAACTGAGCTTGAGTCTCTCAAGAGCTCTTCTAACCCGCCCCAGCCTAAATTCTTATGTTTTAAGAACACTGAGTCTTGGGTGAAAAGAATCCCTTTCTACTTCTGCATTCTGCCCTGGCCAGAGCTCTGTCTCAAGGCCCACCCAGGCCCCTTCTTTGACAAGTTGTCCAGTAGAAGCCTCTCCCTGTTTGTCTCTCTGAGCTCACCTTTATGCTGGGTTTCCAGTGATGGCAAGATGACAGACTAAACTTCTGATCTAGATTAATTTCTGCTGCTGGGATAAAATACTCAAAAAAAAAAAAAAAAGCCTCTTATAGGAGAAGAGGGCTTACCTCCATTTACAGTTCTAGGCACAGTTCATTATATCATTATAGTGGGGAAGTCAAGACAGGAACTTGGAACAGCTGGTCACAACATATCCACAGTCAAGAGCAAAGAGAAATTTATACATGCTAACCAGCTTTTTTTTTTTTTTAAATTGGTGTTTTGCCATGGGTGTCAGGTCCCCTGGAACTGGTGTTACAGACAGTTGTGGGCTGTCATGTGGGTTGGGATTTGAACCTGGGTCTTCTGGAAGAGCAGTCAGTGTTCTTAACCGCTGAGCCATCTCTCCTGCCCAATGTGTTTGTTTGTGCTCAGCTCTATTTCTCGCTTTGTCTTAGAGTTTTAGTGCTGTGAAGAGAGGCCATGATGACGGCAATTCTCATAGAGGAAAGCATTTAATTGGGGCTGGCTTACAGCTAGGAGGTTTAGGCCATTGTCATCATGGTGGGAAGCATGATGGCACACAGGCACACATGGTGCTGGAGGAGGAATTGGGAGTCCAGATCGGCAGGCATCAGGAAGAGAGAGTGAGACACTGGGTCTGGCTTAGGCTTCTGAAAGCTCAAAGCCCACCCCAATGACACACTTCCTCCAACAAGATCACAACTACTCCAAGAAGGCCACATGTCCTATCCTTTAAATTAATGCCCCCCCATAAGCCAGTGGTGGCCATTCAGACCACCACACCATTCTTACATAGTTCAGGACCCCCGCCTGGGGAGTGGTGTCTGTGTCTTCCCACATCAATTAATTAAGACACTCTCATAGACACAGCCACTGGCTAACTCAATATAGCTGCCCTTCACTGAGTCTCTTCCAGGTTGAGCAAATTGACGGAGTAACCATGACACCCCGTAATTGACCAAGGTTTGTGGTTTAGGATTGTAGCCAAGGTATCAACAGATACAAAGTTTCAAAAAAAGAGCACCAAAATAGCAGAAGAAGGCTGAGGACTTCAGGGTTGCTTTAGGGCTCCTGGGGGTAATGGTGTAATCCTGTAAACTATTAGAATGACGTGCTTGGGATGCAAGTACTCAGGCACATCTAATTTATCCGTGCTCAAAAATGAAGATGATGGCCTTGCATGGTGATGCTCGCCTTTAATCTCAGCACTGGAGAGTCAGAAACAAGTGGATCTCTGAGTTGGGAGCCAGCCTGGTCTACAGAGTTCCAGGCCAGCCAAGGCTACATAGAGAGGCCTTGTCTCAAAAAAAAAAAAAAAAAAAAAAAAATCCAAAAACTGAAGATGATGAGTCAGCAAGATGCACATGATGGAAGGGGAGAAGCAAACTCCTGCAAATTGTCCTCTGACCTTCACACACACAGACACACACATACACATAGACAGACATACACACACACATACACAGACATACACATAGACAGACATACACACACATACACAGACAGACACAGACACACAGACAGACACACACACACATACACAGACAGACACAGACACACACATACACAGACACATACACAGACACACACAGACATACACACACATACACAGACACAGATATACACACACATATACAGACATACACACACACAGACATACACACACAGACACACACACACATACACAGACATACACACACACACAGACATACACACACAGAGACATACACACACACAGACATACACACACATACACAGACACAGATATACACACACACATACAGACATATACACAGATACACAGACATACACACACACATATACAGACAGACATACACACACACAGACACAGACATATACACACATACACAGACACATACACAGACATACACACACATACACATACACAGACACACAGACACACACAGACATACACACACACAGACACAGACACAGACACACAGACACACACAGATATACACACACACAGACACGGACACAGACATACACACACACATACACATACATACACAGACATACACATACACAGACATACACACACACATACACAGACATACACACACATACACATACACAGACACACAGACACACACAGACACAGACACAGACATACACACACACATACACAGACATACACACACACATACACAGACATACACACATACACAGACACAGATACACATATACACAGACACAGACATACACATACACACACAGACACAGACATACACATATATACACAAACACAGATATACACACACACATACACATACACAGACACATACACACACACACACAGACACAGACATACACACACACATACACAGACACAGACACACACACACACACACAGACACAGACATACACACACACATACACAGACACAGACAGACATACACACACACAGACACAGACATACACACACACATACACATACATATATATATACACATACATGCACACACACATACACACATGCACACACGTATACACATATCCACACACACACATACACACACATACACTCATACACACACATACACACATACACTCATACATACACATACACACACATACCCTCATACACATACATACACATACCCTCATACACACACATACCCTCATACACATACATACACATACACACATACACACACATTTAAGTTTCTTGCAACCATGTAAATCAGTGGTTCTCAACTTGTGGGTCGCAACCTCTTTGGTTGAACAACCTTTTCACAGGGGTCTCATATCAGATTTCCTGTATATCAAATACTTACATTACAATTCATAACAGTATCAAAATTACAGTTATGAAGTATCAACAAAGTAATTTTATGGTTGGGGGTCAGCACAGCTTGAGGAGCTGTGTTAAAGGGTCACAGGAATGTTAAGAACCACTGATGTAAACCTTTGAAACCCCTCTAGCGTTCTAAACAATGTATTCTTTACATTGCTAGAAGAGGGTATTATCCCAGAAACCTGAAGCCCTGGATGTTTTAGATTATTTTTCTGTTGTTGTAATAAAAATGTCCCCAAAAAAACCAGCTTAGGGATGTCACTCTGACTGACATTTCAAGAGTGCAGTCCATCATGGTGGTCAAGACAGCAGAAGCTTAGAGCGGCTGGCCACATTATCCCCACCATCAGGACACAGTGGTGAACTCATGCTGTCACTCAGTTCCCCATCCCACTTACATCCACTAGAGAGTCTGGGTTCCCAGCCAGGGAATGGTGCCACCCACAGTGGACGGGTCTTCCCACTGCAATTAATGCCACTGAGACAACTGCCCACACACTCATCCCCCAGGTGATTCTATAGTCTGTCAGGGTGACGGTCAGTGTTAGCCATCTCACCATGTCTGGGCCATTACTCTTCAACTCATTTGTTTTTCTTTTTCAAAAATTTGACTCAGAATAAGACCAAATAGAGTTAGATGGTTTTTTTGGTTTTTTTGTTTGTTTGGTTGGGTTTTTTTGTTTTTTTGTTTTTTTTGAGACAGGATTTCTCTGTGTACCCTTGGCTGTCCCAGAACTCACTCTGTAGACCAGGCTGACCTCAAACTCAGAGATTCACCTGCCTCTGCCTCATGAGCCCTGGGATTAAAAAGGTGTGTACCACCACTGCCTGGCAGAATTAGATCTTTTGAGCCTAAGAATGCTGTTATTTGGGCCAGCAAGTTGGCTCGGCTGCTAAAGGCACTGTGGCTAAGTCTGATGAGCTGAGTTCAATCCCCAGGGTCCACTTGGTGAAGGAAAGGAGAGAAGTAACTGCTGTGAGTTATTCGCTGCACTCCACATGACACCATGGCACATGTGCACCAGCATGCAAACCTCCCACGTGCACTAGTAATTGATAAGATACAAATTTAAAAAATGGTGACTTCTGGTGTTATAGATCAAAAACAATTACAAAAACTCTTTTGAATTTCACCTCACAGCTAAACTTAACAAGTTTCCTTCTTGGCAGCTTCACAGATATTACTTGGATAATTAACGTGTGTGTGTGTGTGTGTGTGTGTGTGTGTGTGTGTGTGTGTGCTCACATTCTTACTCCTGACAGATTGTCTGGCACAGGTAAAGTCTAAGGGTTTATTTGTTGGAGGGTTTTTGTTTGTTTGTTTGTTTGTTTGTTCTGTCTCTGAATCTTTTTTGT